>NW_027612050.1:0-293000 GCF_964261635.1 Lissotriton helveticus | reverse complement strand
ACTGATGGGTGAATCAAGCTTCACTCACAGTGTGATCTTAGGCACATGACAAGGATGTTACATGTAATGAGAAATTAATGTTATGTCTTGCTTATATATAGGTGGCCTGTTTTTGGCCTGTAGAGACAGTGAAAGAATATGAGCAGAGACACACATACTGCTTGCAGAGACAGACATGGTAGATTATATGTAACATCCTGGTCATGTGCCTAAGATCACACTGTGAGTCAAGCTTGATTTTAAATGGATCTGGGTGAATAATATGCTTAGTTGATGTCTTTAAAAATATGGACAAACATGTTTTTTAAAGACATGGTAGATTACATGTAATATCCTGGTTGTTGTGCCTAAGATCACACTGATGGGTGAATCAAGCTTCACTCACAGTGTGATCCTAGGCACATAACCAGGATGTTACATGTAATGAGAAATTAACGTTATGTCTTACTTATATATAGGTGGCCTGTTCTTGGCCTGTAGAGACTGTGAAATAATATGAGCAGAAACACACATACTGCTTGCAGAGACAGACATGGTAGATTATATGTAACATCCTGGTCACGTGCCTAAGATCACACTGTGAGTCAAGTTTGATTTAAATGGATCTTGGTGAATAATGTGATTAGTTGATGTCTTTAAAAATATGGAAGTACATGTTTTTAAGAGACATGGTTGATTACATGCAACATCCAGATCATGTGCCTAAGATCACACTGTGAGTGAAGCTTGATTTTTAACGGAACTGGGTGAATAACATGCTCAATTGATGTCTTTAAAAATATGAAAGTACATGTTTTTTAACGACATGGTAGATTACATGTAACATCCTGGTCATCTGCCTAAGATTACACTGACGGATGAATCAAGCTTCACTCACAGTGTGATCTTAGGCACATGACCAGGATGTTACATGTAATGAGAAATTAATGTTATGTCTTGCTTATATATAGGTGGCCTGTTTTTGGCCTGTAGAGACAGTGAAATAATATGAGCAGAGACACACATACTGCTTGCAGAGACAGACATGGTAGATTATATGTAACATCCTGGTCATGTGCCTAAGATCACAATGTGAGTCAAGCTTGATTTTAAATGGATCTGGGTGAAAAATATGTTTAGTTGATGTCTTTAAAAATATGGAAGTACATATTTTTTAAAGACATGGTAGATTACATGTAACATCCTGGTCATGTGCCTAAGATCACACTGATGGGTGAATCAAGCTTCACTCACAGTGTGATCTAAGGCACATGACCAGGAGGTTGCATGTAATGAGAAATTAATGTTATGTCTTGCTTATATATAGGTGGCCTGTTTTTGGCCTGTAGAGACAGTGAAATAATATGAGCAGAAACACACATACTGCTTGCAGAGACAGACATGGTAGATTATATGTAACATCCTGGTCATGTGCCTAAGATCACACTGTGAGTCAAGCTTGATTTTAAATGGATCTGGGTGAATAACATGCTTAGTTGATGTCTTTTAAAATATGGAAGTACATGTTTTCTAAAGACATGGTACATAACATGTAACATACTGGTCATGTGCCTAAAATCACACTGATGGGTGAATCAAGCTTCACTCACAGTGTGATCTTAGGCACATGACCAGGATGTTACATGTAATGTGAAATTAATGTTATGTCTTGCTTATATATAGGTGGCCTGTTTTTGGCCTGTAGAGACAGTGAAATAATATGAGCAGAAACACACATACTGCTTGCAGAGACAGACAAGGTAGATTATATGTAGCATCCTGGTCATGTGCCTAAGATCACACTGTGAGTCAAGCTTGATTTTAAATGGATCTGGGTGAATAATATGCTTAGTTGATGTCTTTAAAATTATGGAAGTACATGTTTTTTAAAGACATGGTAGATTACATGTAATATCCTGGTTGTTGTGCCTAAGATCACACTGATGGGTGAATCAAGCTTCACTCACAGTGTGATCTTTGGCATATAACCAGGATGTTACATGTAATGAGAAATTAACGTTATGTCTTACTTATATATAGGTGGCCTGTTCTTGGCCTGTAGAGACTGTGAAATAATATGAGCAGAAACACACATACTGCTTGCAGAGACAGACATGGTAGATTATATGTAACATCCTGGTCACGTGCCTAAGATCACACTGTGAGTCAAGTTTGATTTAAATGGATCTGGGTGAATAATGTGATTAGTTGATGTCTTTAAAAATATGGAAGTACATGTTTTTAAGAGACATGGTTGATTACATGCAACATCCAGATCATGTGTCTAAGATCACACTGTGAGTGAAGCTTGATTTTTAACGGATCTGGGTGAATAACATGCTCAGTTGATGTCTTTAAAAATATGAAAGTACATGTTTTTTAACGACATGGTAGATTACATGTAACATCCTGGTCATGTGCCTAAGATCACACTGATGGGTGAATCAAGCTTCACTCACAGTGTGATCTAAGGCACATGACCAGGAGGTTGCATGTAATGAGAAATTAATGTTATGTCTTGCTTATATATAGGTGGCCTGTTTTTGGCCTGTGGAGACAGTGAATTAATATGAGCAGAAACACACATACTGCTTGCGGAGACAGACATGGTAGATTATATGTAGCATCCTGGTCATGTGCCTAAGATCACACTGTGAGTCAAGCTTGATTTTAAATGGATCTGGGTGAATAATAGGCTTAGTTGATGTCTTTAAAAATATGGAAGTACATGTTTTTTAAAGACATGGTAGATTACATGTAATATCCTGGTTGTTGTGCCTAAGATCACACTGATGGGTGAATCAAGCTTCACTCACAGTGTGATCTTGGGCACATAACCAGGATGTTACATGTATTAAGAAATTAACGTTATGTCTTACTTATATATAGGTGGCCTGTTCTTGGCCTGTAGAGACTGTGAAATAATATGAGCAGAAACACACATACTGCTTGCAGAGACAGACATGGTAGATTATATGTAACATCCTGGTCACGTGCCTAAGATCACACTGTGAGTCAAGTTTGATTTAAGTGGATCTTGGTGAATAATGTGATTAGTTGATGTCTTTAAAAATATGGAAGTACATGTTTTTAAGAGACATCGTTGATTACATGCAACATCCAGATCATGTGCCTAAGATCACACTGTGAGTGAAGCTTGATTTTTAACGGATCTGGGTGAATAACATGCTCAGTTGATGTCTTTAAAAATATGAAAGTACATGTTTTTTAACGACATGGTAGATTACATGTAACATCCTGGTCATCTGCCTAGGATTACACTGATGGATGAATCAAGCTTCACTCACCGTGTGATCTTAGGCACATGACCAGGATGTTACATGTAATGAGAAATTCATGTTATGTCTTGCTTATATATAGGTGGCCTGTTTTTGGCCTGTAGAGACAGTGAAATAATATGAGCAGAGACACACATACTGCTTGCAGAGACAGACATGGTAGATTATATGTAACATCCTGGTCATGTGCCTAAGATCAGGATCACAATGTGAGTCAAGCTTGATTTTAAATGGATCTGGGTGAAAAATATGCTTAGTTGATGTCTTTAAAAATATGGAAGTACATGTTTTTTAAAGACATGGTAGATTACATGTAACATCCTGGTCATGTGCCTAAGATCACACTGATGGGTGAATCAAGCTTCACTCACAGTGTGATCTAAGGCACATGACCAGGAGGTTGAATGTAATGAGAAATTAATGTTATGTCTTGCTTATATATAGGTGGCCTGTTTTTGGCTTGTAGAGACAGTGAAATATTATGAGCAGAAACACACATACTGCTTGTAGAGACAGACATGGTAGATTATATGTAACATCCTGGTCATGTGCCTAAGATCACACTGTGAGTCAAGCTTGATTTTAAATGGATCTGGGTGAATAACATGCTTAGTTGATGTCTTTTAAAATATGGAACTACATGTTTTCTAAAGACATGGTACATAACATGTAACATACTGGTCATGTGCCTAAAATCACACTGATGGGTGAATCAAGCTTCACTCACGGTGTGATCTTAGGCACATGACCAGGATGTTACATGTAATGAGAAATTAATGTTATGTCTTGCTTATATTTAGGTGGCCTGTTTTTGGCCTGTAGAGACAGTGAAATAATATGAGCAGAAACACACATACTGCTTGCAGAGACAGACATGGTAGATTATATGTAGCATCCTGGTCATGTGCCTAAGATCACACTGTGAGTCAAACTTGATTTTAAATGGATCTGGGTGAATAATATGCTTAGTTGATGTCTTTAAAAATATGGAAGTACATGTTTCTCAAGACATGGTAGATTACATATAACATCCTGGTCGTTGTGCCTAAGATCACACTGATGGGTGAATCAAGCTTCACTCACAGTGTGATCTTAAGCACATGACAAGGAGGTTGCATGTAATGAGAAATTAATGTTATGTCTTGCTTATATATAGGTGGCCTGTTTTTGGCCTGTAGAGACAGTGAAATAATATGAGCAGAAACACACATACTGCTTGCAGAGACAGACATGGTAGATTATATGTAACATCCTGGTCATGTGCCTAAGATCACACTGTGAGTCAAGCTTGATTTTAAATGGATCTGGGTGAATAATATGCTTAGTTGATGTCTTTAAAAATATGGAAGTACATGTTTTTTAAAGACATGGTAGATTACATATAACAGCCTGGTCGTTGTGCCTAAGATCACACTGATGGGTGAATCAAGTTTCAATCACAGTGTGATCTTAGGCACATGACAAGGATGTTAGACGTAATGAGAAATTAATGTTATGTCTTGCTTATATATAGGTTGCCTGTTTTTGGCCTGTAGAGACAGTGAAAGAATATGAGCAGAGACACACATACTGCTTGCAGAGACAGACATGGTAGATTATATGTAGCATCCTGGTCATGTGCCTAAGATCACACTGTGAGTCAAGTTTGATTTAAATGGATCTTGGTGAATAATGTGATTAGTTGATGTCTTTAAAAATATGGAAGTACATGTTTTTTAAAGACATGGTAGATTACATGTAATATCCTGGTTGTTGTGCCTAAGATCACACAGATGGGTGAATCAAGCTTCACGCACAGTGTGATCTTAGGCACATAACCAGGATGTTACATGTAATGAGAAATTAACGTAATGTCTTACTTATATATAGGTGGCCTGTTCTTGGCCTGTAGAGACTGTGAAATAATATGAGCAGAAACACACATACTGCTTGCAGAGACAGACATGGTAGATTATATGTAACATCCTGGTCACGTGCCTAAGATCACACTGTGAGTCAAGTTTGATTTAAATGGATCTTGGTGAATAATGTGATTAGTTGATGTCTTTAAAAATATGGAAGTACATGTTTTTAAGAGACATGGTTGATTACATGCAACATCCAGATCATGTGCCTAAGATCACACTGTGAGTGAAGCTTGATTTTTAACGGATCTGGGTGAATAACATGCTCAGTTGATGTCTTTAAAAATATGAAAGTACATGTTTTTTAACGACATGGTAGATTACATGTAACATCCTGGTCATCTGCCTAAGATTACACTGATGGATGAATCAAGCTTCACTCACAGTGTGATCTTAGGCACATGACCAGGATATTACATGTAATGAGAAATTAATCTTATGTCTTGCTTATATATAGGTGGCCTGTTTTTGGCCTGTAAAGACAGTGAAATAATATGAGCAGAGACACACATACTGCTTGCAGAGACAGACATGGTAGATTATATGTAACATTCTGGTCATGTGCCTAAGATCACAATGTGAGTCAAGCTTGATTTTAAATGGATCTGGGTGAAAAATATGCTTAGTTGATGTCTTTAAAAATATGGAAGTACATGTTTTTTAAAGACATGGTAGATTACATGTAACATCCTGGTCATGTGCCTAAGATCACACTGATGGGTGAATCAAGCTTCACTCACAGTGTGATCTAAGGCACATGACCAGGAGGTTGCATGTAATGAGAAATTAATGTTATGTCTTGCTTATATATAGGTGGCCTGTTTTTGGCCTGTAGAGACAGTGAAATAATATGAGCAGAAACACACATACTGCTTGCAGAGACAGACATGGTAGATTATATGTAACATCCTGGTCATGTGCCTAAGATCACACTGTGAGTCAAGCTTGATTTCAAATGGATCTGGGTGAATAACATGCTTAGTTAATGTCTTTTAAAATATGGAACTACATGTTTTCTAAAGACATGGTACATAACATGTAACATACTGGTCATGTGCCTAAAATCACACTGATGGGTGAATCAAGCTTCACTCACAGTGTGATCTTAGGCACATGACCAGGATGTTACATGTAATGAGAAATTAATGTTATGTCTTGCTTATATATAGGTGGCCTGTTTTTGGCCTGTAGAGACAGTGAAATAATATGAGCAGAAACACACATACTGCTTGCAGAGACAGACATGGTAGATTATATGTAGCATCCTGGTCATGTGCCTAAGATCACACTGTGAGTCAAGCTTGATTTTAAATGGATCTGGGTGAATAATATGCTTAGTTGATGTCTTTAAAAATATGGAAGTACATGTTTTTTAAAGACATGGTAGATTACATATAACATCCTGGTCGTTGTGCCTAAAATCACACTGATGGGTGAATCAAGCTTCACTCACAGTGTGATCTTAGGCACATGACAAGGATGTTACATGTAATGAGGAATTAATGTTATGTCTTGCTTATATATAGGTGGCCTGTTTTTGGCCTGTAGAGACAGTGAAAGAATATGAGCAGAGACACACATACTGCTTGCAGAGACAGACATGGTAGATTATATGTAACATCCTGGTCATGTGCCTAAGATCACACTGTGAGTCAAGCTTGATTTTAAATGGATCTGGGTGAATAATATGCTTAGTTGATGTCTTTAAAAATATGGACAAACATGTTTTTTAAAGACATGGTAGATTACATGTAATATCCTGGTTGTTGTGCCTAAGATCACACTGATGGGTGAATCAAGCTTCACTCACAGTGTGATCCTAGGCACATAACCAGGATGTTACATGTAATGAGAAATTAACGTTATGTCTTACTTATATATAGGTGGCCTGTTCTTGGCCTGTAGAGACTGTGAAATAATATGAGCAGAAACACACATACTGCTTGCAGAGACAGACATGGTAGATTATATGTAACATCCTGGTCACGTGCCTAAGATCACACTGTGAGTCAAGTTTGATTTAAATGGATCTTGGTGAATAATGTGATTAGTTGATGTCTTTAAAAATATGGAAGTACATGTTTTTAAAGACATGGTTGATTACATGCAACATCCAGATCATGTGCCTAAGATCACACTGTAAGTGAAGCTTGATTTTTAACGGATCTGGGTGAATAACATGCTCAGTTGATGTCTTTAAAAATATGAAAGTACATGTTTTTTAACGACATGGTAGATTACATGTAACATCCTGGTCATCTGCCTAAGATTACACTGACGGATGAATCAAGCTTCACTCACAGTGTGATCTTAGGCACATGACCAGGATGTTACATGTAATGAGAAATTCATGTTATGTCTTGCTTATATATAGGTGGCCTGTTTTTGGCCTGTAGAGACAGTGAAATAATATGAGCAGAGACACACATACTGCTTGCAGAGACAGACATGGTAGATTATATGTAAATTCCTGGTCATGTGCCTAAGATCACAATGTGAGTCAAGCTTGATTTTAAATGGATCTGGGTGAAAAATATGTTTAGTTGATGTCTTTAAAAATATGGAAGTACATGTTTTTTAAAGACATGGTAGATTACATGTAACATCCTGGTCATGTGCCTAAGATCACACTGATGGGTGAATCAAGCTTCACTCACAGTGTGATCTAAGGCACATGACCAGGAGGTTGCATGTAATGAGAAATTAATATTATGTCTTGCTTATATATAGGTGGCCTGTTTTTGGCCTGTAGAGACAGTGAAATAATATGAGCAGAAACACACATACTGCTTGCAGAGACAGACATGGTAGATTATATGTAACATCCTGGTCATGTGCCTAAGATCACACTGTGAGTCAAGCTTGATTTTAAATGGATCTGGGTGAATAACATGCTTAGTTGATGTCTTTTAAAATATGGAAGTACATGTTTTCTAAAGACATGGTACATAACATGTAACATACTGGTCATGTGCCTAAAATCACACTGATGGGTGAATCAAGCTTCACTCACAGTGTGATCTTAGGCACATGACCAGGATGTTACATGTAATGAGAAATTAATGTTATGTCTTGCTTATATATAGGTGGCCTGTTTTTGGCCAGTAGAGACAGTGAAATAATATGAGCAGAAACACACATACTGCTTGCAGAGACAGACAAGGTAGATTATATGTAGCATCCTGGTCATGTGCCTAAGATCACACTGTGAGTCAAGCTTGATTTTAAATGGATCTGGGTGAATAATAGGCTTAGTTGATGTCTTTAAAATTATGGAAGTACATGTTTTTTAAAGACATGGTAGATTACATGTAATATCCTGGTTGTTGTGCCTAAGATCACACTGATGGGTGAATCAAGCTTCACTCACAGTGTGATCTTTGGCACATAACCAGGATGTTACATGTAATGAGAAATTAACGTTATGTCTTACTTATATATAGGTGGCCTGTTCTTGGCCTGTAGAGACTGTGAAATAATATGAGCAGAAACACACATACTGCTTGCAGAGACAGACATGGTAGATTATATGTAACATCCTGGTCACGTGCCTAAGATCACACTGTGAGTCAAGTTTGATTTAAATGGATCTGGGTGAATAATGTGATTAGTTGATGTCTTTAAAAATATGGAAGTACATGTTTTTAAGAGACATGGTTGATTACATGCAACATCCAGATCATGTGTCTAAGATCACACTGTGAGTGAAGCTTGATTTTTAACGGATCTGGGTGAATAACATGCTCAGTTGATGTCTTTAAAAATATGAAAGTACATGTTTTTTAACGACATGATAGATTACATGTAACATCCTGGTCATCTGCCTAAGATTACACTGATGGATGAATCAAGCTTCACTCACAGTGTGATCTTCGGCACATGACCAGGATGTTACATGTAATGAGAAATTAATGTTATGGCTTGCTTATATATAGGTGGCCTGTTTTTGGCCTGTAGAGACAGTGAAATAATATGAGCAGAAACACACATACTGCTTGCAGAGACAGACATGGTAGATTATATGTAACATTCTGGTCATGTGCCTAAGATCACACTGTGAGTCAAGCTTGATTTTAAATGGATCTGGGTGAATAACATGCTTAGTTGATGTCTTTAAAAATATGGAACTACATGTTTTCTAAAGACATGGTACATAACATGTAACATACTGGTCATGTGCCTAAGATCACACTGACGGGTGAATCAAGCTTCACTCACAGTGTGATCTTAGGCACATGACCAGGATGTTACATGTAATGAGAAATTAATGTTATTTCTTGCTTATATATAGGTGGCCTGTTTTTGGCCTGTAGATACAGTGAAATAATATGAGCAGAAACACACATACTGCTTGCAGAGACAGACATGGTAGATTATATGTAATATCCTGGTCATGTGCCTAAGATCACACTGTGAGTCAAGCTTGATTTTAAATGGATCTGGGTGAATAATATGCTTAGCTGATGTCTTTAAATATATGGAAGTACATGTTTTTTAAAGACATGGTAGATTACATGTAACATCCTGGTCATGTGCCTAAGATCACACTGATGGGTGAATCAAGCGTCACTCACAGTGTGATCTAAGGCACATGACCAGGAGGTTGCATGTAATGAGAAATTAATGTTATGTCTTGCTTATATATAGGTGGCCTGTTTTTGGCCTGTAGAGACAGTGAAATAATATGAGCAGAAACACACATACTGCTTGCAGAGACAGACATGGTAGATTATATGTAACATTCTGGTCATGTGCCTAAGATCACACTGTGAGTCAAGCTTGATTTTAAATGGATCTGGGTGAATAACATGCTTAGTTGATGTCTTTTAAAATATGGAACTACATGTTTTCTAAAGACATGGTACATAACATGTAACATACTGGTCATGTGCCTAAAATCACACTGATGGGTGAATCAAGCTTCACTCACAGTGTGATCTTAGGCACATGACCAGGATGTTACATGTAATGAGAAATTAATGTTATGTCTTGCTTATATATAGGTGGCCTGTTTTTGGCCTGTAGAGACAGTGAAATAATATGAGCAGAAACACACATACTGCTTGCAGAGACAGACATGGTAGATTATATGTAGCATCCTGGTCATGTGCCTAAGATCACACTGTGAGTCAAGCTTGATTTTAAATGGATCTGGGTGAAAAATATGCTTAGTTGATGTCTTTAAAAATAAGGAAGTACATGTTTTTTAAAGACATGGTAGATTACATGTAACATCCTGGTCATGTGCCTAAGATCACACTGATGGGTGAATCAAGCTTCACTCACAGTGTGATCTAAGGCACATGACCAGGAGGTTGCATGTAATGAGAAATTAATGTTATGTCTTGCTTATATATAGGTGGCCTGTTTTTGGCCTGTAGAGACAGTGAAATAATATGAGCAGAAACACACATACTGCTTGCAGAGACAGACATGGTAGATTATATGTAACATCCTGGTCATGTGCCTAAGATCACACTGTGAGTCAAGCTTGATTTCAAATGGATCTGGGTGAATAACATGCTTAGTTGATATCTTTTAAAATATGGAACTACATGTTTTCTAAAGACATGGTACATAACATGTAACATACTGGTCATGTGCCTAAAATCACACTGATGGGTGAATCAAGCTTCACTCACAGTGTGATCTTAGGCACATGACCAGGATGTTACATGTAATGAGAAATTAATGTTATGTCTTGCTTATATATAGGTGGACTGTTTTGGCCTGTAGAGAAAGTGAAATAATATGAGCAGAAACACACATACTGCTTGCAGAGACAGACATGGTAGATTATATGTAGCATCCTGGTCATGTGCCTAAGATCACACTGTGAGTCAAGTTTGATTTTAAATGGATCTGGGTGAATAATATGCTTAGTTGATGTCTTTAAAAATATGGAAGTACATGTTTTTTAAAGACATGGTAGATTACATATAACATCCTGGACGTTGTGCCTAAGATCACACTGATGGGTGAATCAAGCTTCACTCACAGTGTGATCTTAGGCACATGACAAGGATGTTACATGTAATGAGAAATTAATGTTATGTCTTGCTTATATATAGGTGGCCTGTTTTTGGCCTGTAGAGACAGTGAAAGAATATGAGCAGAGACACACATACTGCTTGCAGAGACAGACATGGTAGATTATATGTAACATTCTGGTCATGTGCCTAAGATCACAATGTGAGTCAAGCTTGATTTTAAATGGATCTGGGTGAAAAATATGCTTAGTTGATGTCTTTAAAAATATGGAAGTACATGTTTTTTAAAGACATGGTAGATTACATGTAACATCCTGGTCATGTGCCTAAGATCACACTGATGGGTGAATCAAGCTTCACTCACAGTGTGATCTAAGGCACATGACCAGGAGGTTGCATGTAATGAGAAATTAATGTTATGTCTTGCTTATATATAGGTGGCCTGTTTTTGGCCTGTAGAGACAGTGAAATAATATGAGCAGAAACACACATACTGCTTGCAGAGACAGACATGGTAGATTATATGTAACATCCTGGTCATGTGCCTAAGATCACACTGTGAGTCAAGCTTGATTTCAAATGGATCTGGGTGAATAACATGCTTAGTTAATGTCTTTTAAAATATGGAACTACATGTTTTCTAAAGACATGGTACATAACATGTAACATACTGGTCATGTGCCTAAAATCACACTGATGGGTGAATCAAGCTTCACTCACAGTGTGATCTTAGGCACATGACCAGGATGTTACATGTAATGAGAAATTAATGTTATGTCTTGCTTATATATAGGTGGCCTGTTTTTGGCCTGTAGAGACAGTGAAATAATATGAGCAGAAACACACATACTGCTTGCAGAGACAGACATGGTAGATTATATGTAGCATCCTGGTCATGTGCCTAAGATCACACTGTGAGTCAAGCTTGATTTTAAATGGATCTGGGTGAATAATATGCTTAGTTGATGTCTTTAAAAATATGGAAGTACATGTTTTTTAAAGACATGGTAGATTACATATAACATCCTGGTCGTTGTGCCTAAAATCACACTGATGGGTGAATCAAGCTTCACTCACAGTGTGATCTTAGGCACATGACAAGGATGTTACATGTAATGAGGAATTAATGTTATGTCTTGCTTATATATAGGTGGCCTGTTTTTGGCCTGTAGAGACAGTGAAAGAATATGAGCAGAGACACACATACTGCTTGCAGAGACAGACATGGTAGATTATATGTAACATCCTGGTCATGTGCCTAAGATCACACTGTGAGTCAAGCTTGATTTTAAATGGATCTGGGTGAATAATATGCTTAGTTGATGTCTTTAAAAATATGGACAAACATGTTTTTTAAAGACATGGTAGATTACATGTAATATCCTGGTTGTTGTGCCTAAGATCACACTGATGGGTGAATCAAGCTTCACTCACAGTGTGATCCTAGGCACATAACCAGGATGTTACATGTAATGAGAAATTAACGTTATGTCTTACTTATATATAGGTGGCCTGTTCTTGGCCTGTAGAGACTGTGAAATAATATGAGCAGAAACACACATACTGCTTGCAGAGACAGACATGGTAGATTATATGTAACATCCTGGTCACGTGCCTAAGATCACACTGTGAGTCAAGTTTGATTTAAATGGATCTTGGTGAATAATGTGATTAGTTGATGTCTTTAAAAATATGGAAGTACATGTTTTTAAAGACATGGTTGATTACATGCAACATCCAGATCATGTGCCTAAGATCACACTGTAAGTGAAGCTTGATTTTTAACGGATCTGGGTGAATAACATGCTCAGTTGATGTCTTTAAAAATATGAAAGTACATGTTTTTTAACGACATGGTAGATTACATGTAACATCCTGGTCATCTGCCTAAGATTACACTGACGGATGAATCAAGCTTCACTCACAGTGTGATCTTAGGCACATGACCAGGATGTTACATGTAATGAGAAATTCATGTTATGTCTTGCTTATATATAGGTGGCCTGTTTTTGGCCTGTAGAGACAGTGAAATAATATGAGCAGAGACACACATACTGCTTGCAGAGACAGACATGGTAGATTATATGTAACATCCTGGTCATGTGCCTAAGATCACAATGTGAGTCAAGCTTGATTTTAAATGGATCTGGGTGAAAAATATGTTTAGTTGATGTCTTTAAAAATATGGAAGTACATGTTTTTTAAAGACATGGTAGATTACATGTAACATCCTGGTCATGTGCCTAAGATCACACTGATGGGTGAATCAAGCTTCACTCACAGTGTGATCTAAGGCACATGACCAGGAGGTTGCATGTAATGAGAAATTAATATTATGTCTTGCTTATATATAGGTGGCCTGTTTTTGGCCTGTAGAGACAGTGAAATAATATGAGCAGAAACACACATACTGCTTGCAGAGACAGACATGGTAGATTATATGTAACATCCTGGTCATGTGCCTAAGATCACACTGTGAGTCAAGCTTGATTTTAAATGGATCTGGGTGAATAACATGCTTAGTTGATGTCTTTTAAAATATGGAAGTACATGTTTTCTAAAGACATGGTACATAACATGTAACATACTGGTCATGTGCCTAAAATCACACTGATGGGTGAATCAAGCTTCACTCACAGTGTGATCTTAGGCACATGACCAGGATGTTACATGTAATGAGAAATTAATGTTATGTCTTGCTTATATATAGGTGGCCTGTTTTTGGCCAGTAGAGACAGTGAAATAATATGAGCAGAAACACACATACTGCTTGCAGAGACAGACAAGGTAGATTATATGTAGCATCCTGGTCATGTGCCTAAGATCACACTGTGAGTCAAGCTTGATTTTAAATGGATCTGGGTGAATAATAGGCTTAGTTGATGTCTTTAAAATTATGGAAGTACATGTTTTTTAAAGACATGGTAGATTACATGTAATATCCTGGTTGTTGTGCCTAAGATCACACTGATGGGTGAATCAAGCTTCACTCACAGTGTGATCTTTGGCACATAACCAGGATGTTACATGTAATGAGAAATTAACGTTATGTCTTACTTATATATAGGTGGCCTGTTCTTGGCCTGTAGAGACTGTGAAATAATATGAGCAGAAACACACATACTGCTTGCAGAGACAGACATGGTAGATTATATGTAACATCCTGGTCACGTGCCTAAGATCACACTGTGAGTCAAGTTTGATTTAAATGGATCTGGGTGAATAATGTGATTAGTTGATGTCTTTAAAAATATGGAAGTACATGTTTTTAAGAGACATGGTTGATTACATGCAACATCCAGATCATGTGTCTAAGATCACACTGTGAGTGAAGCTTGATTTTTAACGGATCTGGGTGAATAACATGCTCAGTTGATGTCTTTAAAAATATGAAAGTACATGTTTTTTAACGACATGATAGATTACATGTAACATCCTGGTCATCTGCCTAAGATTACACTGATGGATGAATCAAGCTTCACTCACAGTGTGATCTTCGGCACATGACCAGGATGTTACATGTAATGAGAAATTAATGTTATGGCTTGCTTATATATAGGTGGCCTGTTTTTGGCCTGTAGAGACAGTGAAATAATATGAGCAGAAACACACATACTGTTTGCAGAGACAGACATGGTAGATTATATGTAACATTCTGGTCATGTGCCTAAGATCACACTGTGAGTCAAGCTTGATTTTAAATGGATCTGGGTGAATAACATGCTTAGTTGATGTCTTTAAAAATATGGAACTACATGTTTTCTAAAGACATGGTACATAACATGTAACATACTGGTCATGTGCCTAAGATCACACTGACGGGTGAATCAAGCTTCACTCACAGTGTGATCTTAGGCACATGACCAGGATGTTACATGTAATGAGAAATTAATGTTATGTCTTGCTTATATATAGGTGGCCTGTTTTTGGCCTGTAGATACAGTGAAATAATATGAGCAGAAACACACATACTGCTTGCAGAGACAGACATGGTAGATTATATGTAATATCCTGGTCATGTGCCTAAGATCACACTGTGAGTCAAGCTTGATTTTAAATGGATCTGGGTGAATAATATGCTTAGCTGATGTCTTTAAATATATGGAAGTACATGTTTTTTAAAGACATGGTAGATTACATGTAACATCCTGGTCATGTGCCTAAGATCACACTGATGGGTGAATCAAGCGTCACTCACAGTGTGATCTAAGGCACATGACCAGGAGGTTGCATGTAATGAGAAATTAATGTTATGTCTTGCTTATATATAGGTGGCCTGTTTTTGGCCTGTAGAGACAGTGAAATAATATGAGCAGAAACACACATACTGCTTGCAGAGACAGACATGGTAGATTATATGTAACATTCTGGTCATGTGCCTAAGATCACACTGTGAGTCAAGCTTGATTTTAAATGGATCTGGGTGAATAACATGCTTAGTTGATGTCTTTTAAAATATGGAACTACATGTTTTCTAAAGACATGGTACATAACATGTAACATACTGGTCATGTGCCTAAAATCACACTGATGGGTGAATCAAGCTTCACTCACAGTGTGATCTTAGGCACATGACCAGGATGTTACATGTAATGAGAAATTAATGTTATGTCTTGCTTATATATAGGTGGCCTGTTTTTGGCCTGTAGAGACAGTGAAATAATATGAGCAGAAACACACATACTGCTTGCAGAGACAGACATGGTAGATTATATGTAGCATCCTGGTCATGTGCCTAAGATCACACTGTGAGTCAAGCTTGATTTTAAATGGATCTGGGTGAAAAATATGCTTAGTTGATGTCTTTAAAAATAAGGAAGTACATGTTTTTTAAAGACATGGTAGATTACATGTAACATCCTGGTCATGTGCCTAAGATCACACTGATGGGTGAATCAAGCTTCACTCACAGTGTGATCTAAGGCACATGACCAGGAGGTTGCATGTAATGAGAAATTAATGTTATGTCTTGCTTATATATAGGTGGCCTGTTTTTGGCCTGTAGAGACAGTGAAATAATATGAGCAGAAACACACATACTGCTTGCAGAGACAGACATGGTAGATTATATGTAACATCCTGGTCATGTGCCTAAGATCACACTGTGAGTCAAGCTTGATTTCAAATG
Organism: Lissotriton helveticus; assembly: GCF_964261635.1. Taxonomy (NCBI): domain Eukaryota; kingdom Metazoa; phylum Chordata; class Amphibia; order Caudata; family Salamandridae; genus Lissotriton; species Lissotriton helveticus. The sequence continues at coordinate 276,700 of NW_027612050.1, read as the reverse complement.
GATCTGGGTGAATAACATGCTTAGTTGATATCTTTTAAAATATGGAACTACATGTTTTCTAAAGACATGGTACATAACATGTAACATACTGGTCATGTGCCTAAAATCACACTGATGGGTGAATCAAGCTTCACTCACAGTGTGATCTTAGGCACATGACCAGGATGTTACATGTAATGAGAAATTAATGTTATGTCTTGCTTATATATAGGTGGACTGTTTTGGCCTGTAGAGAAAGTGAAATAATATGAGCAGAAACACACATACTGCTTGCAGAGACAGACATGGTAGATTATATGTAGCATCCTGGTCATGTGCCTAAGATCACACTGTGAGTCAAGTTTGATTTTAAATGGATCTGGGTGAATAATATGCTTAGTTGATGTCTTTAAAAATATGGAAGTACATGTTTTTTAAAGACATGGTAGATTACATATAACATCCTGGACGTTGTGCCTAAGATCACACTGATGGGTGAATCAAGCTTCACTCACAGTGTGATCTTAGGCACATGACAAGGATGTTACATGTAATGAGAAATTAATGTTATGTCTTGCTTATATATAGGTGGCCTGTTTTTGGCCTGTAGAGACAGTGAAAGAATATGAGCAGAGACACACATACTGCTTGCAGAGACAGACATGGTAGATTATATGTAACATTCTGGTCATGTGCCTAAGATCACAATGTGAGTCAAGCTTGATTTTAAATGGATCTGGGTGAAAAATATGCTTAGTTGATGTCTTTAAAAATATGGAAGTACATGTTTTTTAAAGACATGGTAGATTACATGTAACATCCTGGTCATGTGCCTAAGATCACACTGATGGGTGAATCAAGCTTCACTCACAGTGTGATCTAAGGCACATGACCAGGAGGTTGCATGTAATGAGAAATTAATGTTATGTCTTGCTTATATATAGGTGGCCTGTTTTTGGCCTGTAGAGACAGTGAAATAATATGAGCAGAAACACACATACTGCTTGCAGAGACAGACATGGTAGATTATATGTAACATCCTGGTCATGTGCCTAAGATCACACTGTGAGTCAAGCTTGATTTCAAATGGATCTGGGTGAATAACATGCTTAGTTAATGTCTTTTAAAATATGGAACTACATGTTTTCTAAAGACATGGTACATAACATGTAACATACTGGTCATGTGCCTAAAATCACACTGATGGGTGAATCAAGCTTCACTCACAGTGTGATCTTAGGCACATGACCAGGATGTTACATGTAATGAGAAATTAATGTTATGTCTTGCTTATATATAGGTGGCCTGTTTTTGGCCTGTAGAGACAGTGAAATAATATGAGCAGAAACACACATACTGCTTGCAGAGACAGACATGGTAGATTATATGTAGCATCCTGGTCATGTGCCTAAGATCACACTGTGAGTCAAGCTTGATTTTAAATGGATCTGGGTGAATAATATGCTTAGTTGATGTCTTTAAAAATATGGAAGTACATGTTTTTTAAAGACATGGTAGATTACATATAACATCCTGGTCGTTGTGCCTAAAATCACACTGATGGGTGAATCAAGCTTCACTCACAGTGTGATCTTAGGCACATGACAAGGATGTTACATGTAATGAGGAATTAATGTTATGTCTTGCTTATATATAGGTGGCCTGTTTTTGGCCTGTAGAGACAGTGAAAGAATATGAGCAGAGACACACATACTGCTTGCAGAGACAGACATGGTAGATTATATGTAACATCCTGGTCATGTGCCTAAGATCACACTGTGAGTCAAGCTTGATTTTAAATGGATCTGGGTGAATAATATGCTTAGTTGATGTCTTTAAAAATATGGACAAACATGTTTTTTAAAGACATGGTAGATTACATGTAATATCCTGGTTGTTGTGCCTAAGATCACACTGATGGGTGAATCAAGCTTCACTCACAGTGTGATCCTAGGCACATAACCAGGATGTTACATGTAATGAGAAATTAACGTTATGTCTTACTTATATATAGGTGGCCTGTTCTTGGCCTGTAGAGACTGTGAAATAATATGAGCAGAAACACACATACTGCTTGCAGAGACAGACATGGTAGATTATATGTAACATCCTGGTCACGTGCCTAAGATCACACTGTGAGTCAAGTTTGATTTAAATGGATCTTGGTGAATAATGTGATTAGTTGATGTCTTTAAAAATATGGAAGTACATGTTTTTAAAGACATGGTTGATTACATGCAACATCCAGATCATGTGCCTAAGATCACACTGTAAGTGAAGCTTGATTTTTAACGGATCTGGGTGAATAACATGCTCAGTTGATGTCTTTAAAAATATGAAAGTACATGTTTTTTAACGACATGGTAGATTACATGTAACATCCTGGTCATCTGCCTAAGATTACACTGACGGATGAATCAAGCTTCACTCACAGTGTGATCTTAGGCACATGACCAGGATGTTACATGTAATGAGAAATTCATGTTATGTCTTGCTTATATATAGGTGGCCTGTTTTTGGCCTGTAGAGACAGTGAAATAATATGAGCAGAGACACACATACTGCTTGCAGAGACAGACATGGTAGATTATATGTAACATCCTGGTCATGTGCCTAAGATCACAATGTGAGTCAAGCTTGATTTTAAATGGATCTGGGTGAAAAATATGTTTAGTTGATGTCTTTAAAAATATGGAAGTACATGTTTTTTAAAGACATGGTAGATTACATGTAACATCCTGGTCATGTGCCTAAGATCACACTGATGGGTGAATCAAGCTTCACTCACAGTGTGATCTAAGGCACATGACCAGGAGGTTGCATGTAATGAGAAATTAATATTATGTCTTGCTTATATATAGGTGGCCTGTTTTTGGCCTGTAGAGACAGTGAAATAATATGAGCAGAAACACACATACTGCTTGCAGAGACAGACATGGTAGATTATATGTAACATCCTGGTCATGTGCCTAAGATCACACTGTGAGTCAAGCTTGATTTTAAATGGATCTGGGTGAATAACATGCTTAGTTGATGTCTTTTAAAATATGGAAGTACATGTTTTCTAAAGACATGGTACATAACATGTAACATACTGGTCATGTGCCTAAAATCACACTGATGGGTGAATCAAGCTTCACTCACAGTGTGATCTTAGGCACATGACCAGGATGTTACATGTAATGAGAAATTAATGTTATGTCTTGCTTATATATAGGTGGCCTGTTTTTGGCCAGTAGAGACAGTGAAATAATATGAGCAGAAACACACATACTGCTTGCAGAGACAGACAAGGTAGATTATATGTAGCATCCTGGTCATGTGCCTAAGATCACACTGTGAGTCAAGCTTGATTTTAAATGGATCTGGGTGAATAATAGGCTTAGTTGATGTCTTTAAAATTATGGAAGTACATGTTTTTTAAAGACATGGTAGATTACATGTAATATCCTGGTTGTTGTGCCTAAGATCACACTGATGGGTGAATCAAGCTTCACTCACAGTGTGATCTTTGGCACATAACCAGGATGTTACATGTAATGAGAAATTAACGTTATGTCTTACTTATATATAGGTGGCCTGTTCTTGGCCTGTAGAGACTGTGAAATAATATGAGCAGAAACACACATACTGCTTGCAGAGACAGACATGGTAGATTATATGTAACATCCTGGTCACGTGCCTAAGATCACACTGTGAGTCAAGTTTGATTTAAATGGATCTGGGTGAATAATGTGATTAGTTGATGTCTTTAAAAATATGGAAGTACATGTTTTTAAGAGACATGGTTGATTACATGCAACATCCAGATCATGTGTCTAAGATCACACTGTGAGTGAAGCTTGATTTTTAACGGATCTGGGTGAATAACATGCTCAGTTGATGTCTTTAAAAATATGAAAGTACATGTTTTTTAACGACATGATAGATTACATGTAACATCCTGGTCATCTGCCTAAGATTACATTGATGGATGAATCAAGCTTCACTCACAGTGTGATCTTCGGCACATGACCAGGATGTTACATGTAATGAGAAATTAATGTTATGGCTTGCTTATATATAGGTGGCCTGTTTTTGGCCTGTAGAGACAGTGAAATAATATGAGCAGAAACACACATACTGCTTGCAGAGACAGACATGGTAGATTATATGTAACATTCTGGTCATGTGCCTAAGATCACACTGTGAGTCAAGCTTGATTTTAAATGGATCTGGGTGAATAACATGCTTAGTTGATGTCTTTAAAAATATGGAACTACATGTTTTCTAAAGACATGGTACATAACATGTAACATACTGGTCATGTGCCTAAGATCACACTGACGGGTGAATCAAGCTTCACTCACAGTGTGATCTTAGGCACATGACCAGGATGTTACATGTAATGAGAAATTAATGTTATGTCTTGCTTATATATAGGTGGCCTGTTTTTGGCCTGTAGATACAGTGAAATAATATGAGCAGAAACACACATACTGCTTGCAGAGACAGACATGGTAGATTATATGTAATATCCTGGTCATGTGCCTAAGATCACACTGTGAGTCAAGCTTGATTTTAAATGGATCTGGGTGAATAATATGCTTAGCTGATGTCTTTAAATATATGGAAGTACATGTTTTTTAAAGACATGGTAGATTACATGTAACATCCTGGTCATGTGCCTAAGATCACACTGATGGGTGAATCAAGCGTCACTCACAGTGTGATCTAAGGCACATGACCAGGAGGTTGCATGTAATGAGAAATTAATGTTATGTCTTGCTTATATATAGGTGGCCTGTTTTTGGCCTGTAGAGACAGTGAAATAATATGAGCAGAAACACACATACTGCTTGCAGAGACAGACATGGTAGATTATATGTAACATTCTGGTCATGTGCCTAAGATCACACTGTGAGTCAAGCTTGATTTTAAATGGATCTGGGTGAATAACATGCTTAGTTGATGTCTTTTAAAATATGGAACTACATGTTTTCTAAAGACATGGTACATAACATGTAACATACTGGTCATGTGCCTAAAATCACACTGATGGGTGAATCAAGCTTCACTCACAGTGTGATCTTAGGCACATGACCAGGATGTTACATGTAATGAGAAATTAATGTTATGTCTTGCTTATATATAGGTGGCCTGTTTTTGGCCTGTAGAGACAGTGAAATAATATGAGCAGAAACACACATACTGCTTGCAGAGACAGACATGGTAGATTATATGTAGCATCCTGGTCATGTGCCTAAGATCACACTGTGAGTCAAGCTTGATTTTAAATGGATCTGGGTGAAAAATATGCTTAGTTGATGTCTTTAAAAATAAGGAAGTACATGTTTTTTAAAGACATGGTAGATTACATGTAACATCCTGGTCATGTGCCTAAGATCACACTGATGGGTGAATCAAGCTTCACTCACAGTGTGATCTAAGGCACATGACCAGGAGGTTGCATGTAATGAGAAATTAATGTTATGTCTTGCTTATATATAGGTGGCCTGTTTTTGGCCTGTAGAGACAGTGAAATAATATGAGCAGAAACACACATACTGCTTGCAGAGACAGACATGGTAGATTATATGTAACATCCTGGTCATGTGCCTAAGATCACACTGTGAGTCAAGCTTGATTTCAAATGGATCTGGGTGAATAACATGCTTAGTTGATATCTTTTAAAATATGGAACTACATGTTTTCTAAAGACATGGTACATAACATGTAACATACTGGTCATGTGCCTAAAATCACACTGATGGGTGAATCAAGCTTCACTCACAGTGTGATCTTAGGCACATGACCAGGATGTTACATGTAATGAGAAATTAATGTTATGTCTTGCTTATATATAGGTGGACTGTTTTGGCCTGTAGAGAAAGTGAAATAATATGAGCAGAAACACACATACTGCTTGCAGAGACAGACATGGTAGATTATATGTAGCATCCTGGTCATGTGCCTAAGATCACACTGTGAGTCAAGTTTGATTTTAAATGGATCTGGGTGAATAATATGCTTAGTTGATGTCTTTAAAAATATGGAAGTACATGTTTTTTAAAGACATGGTAGATTACATATAACATCCTGGACGTTGTGCCTAAGATCACACTGATGGGTGAATCAAGCTTCACTCACAGTGTGATCTTAGGCACATGACAAGGATGTTACATGTAATGAGAAATTAATGTTATGTCTTGCTTATATATAGGTGGCCTGTTTTTGGCCTGTAGAGACAGTGAAAGAATATGAGCAGAGACACACATACTGCTTGCAGAGACAGACATGGTAGATTATATGTAACATCCTGGTCATGTGCCTAAGATCACACTGTGAGTCAAGCTTGATTTTAAATGGATCTGGGTGAATAATATGCTTAGTTGATGTCTTTAAAAATATGGACAAACATGTTTTTTAAAGACATGGTAGATTACATGTAATATCCTGGTTGTTGTGCCTAACATCACACTGATGGGTGAATCAAGCTTCACTCACAGTGTGATCCTAGGCACATAACCAGGATGTTACATGTAATAAGAAATTAACGTTATGTCTTACTTATATATAGGTGGCCTGTTCTTGGCCTGTAGAGACTGTGAAATAATATGAGCAGAAACACACACACTGCTTGCAGAGACAGACATGGTAGATTATATGTAACATCCTGGTCACGTGCCTAAGATCACACTGTGAGTCAAGTTTGATTTAAATGGATCTTGGTGAATAATGTGATTAGTTGATGTCTTTAAAAATATGGAAGTACATGTTTTTAAGAGACATGGTTGATTACATGCAACATCCAGATCATGTGCCTAAGATCACACTGTGAGTGAAGCTTGATTTTTAACGGATCTGGGTGAATAACATGCTCAGTTGATGTCTTTAAAAATATGAAAGTACATGTTTTTTAACGACATGGTAAATTACATGTAACATCCTGGTCATCTGCCTAAGATTACACTGATGGATGAATCAAGCTTCACTCACAGTGTGATCTTAGGCACATGACCAGGATAATACATGTAATGAGAAATTAATGTTATGTCTTGCTTATATATAGGTGGCCTGTTTTTGGCCTGTAGAGACAGTGAAATAATATGAGCAGAGACACACATACTGCTTGCAGAGACAGACATGGTAGATTATATGTAACATCCTGGTCATGTGCCTAAGATCACAATGTGAGTCAAGCTTGATTTTAAATGGATCTGGGTGAAAAATATGTTTAGTTGATGTCTTTAAAAATATGGAAGTACATGTTTTTTAAAGACATGGTAGATTACATGTAACATCCTGGTCATGTGCCTAAGATCACACTGATGGGTGAATCAAGCTTCACTCACAGTGTGATCTAAGGCACATGACCAGGAGGTTGCATGTAATGAGAAATTAATGTTATGTCTTGCTTATATATAGGTGGCCTGTTTTTGGCCTGTAGAGACAGTGAAATAATATGAGCAGAAACACACATACTGCTTGCAGAGACAGACATGGTAGATTATATGTATCATCCTGGTCATGTGCCTAAGATCACACTGTGAGTCAAGCTTGATTTTAAATGGATCTGGGTGAATAACATGCTTAGTTGATGTATTTTAAAATATGGAAGTACATGTTTTCTAAAGACATGGTACATAACATGTAACATACTGGTCATGTGCCTAAAATCACACTGATGGGTGAATCAAGCTTCACTCACAGTGTGATCTTAGGCACATGACCAGGATGTTACATGTAATGAGAAATTAATGTTATGTCTTGCTTATATATAGGTGTCCTGTTTTTGGCCTGTAGAGACAGTGAAATAATATGAGCAGAAACACACATACTGCTTGCAGAGACAGACATAGTAGATTATATGTAACATCCTGGTCATGTGCCTAAGATCACACTGTGAGTCAAGCTTGATTTTAAATGGATTTGGGTGAATAATATGCTTAGTTGATGTCTTTAAAATTATGGAAGTACATGTTTTTTAAAGACATGGTAGATTACATGTAATATCCTGGTTGTTGTGCCTAAGATCACACTGATGGGTGAATCAAGCTTCACTCACAGTGTGATCTTTGCCACATAACCAGGATGTTACATGTAATGAGAAATTAACGTTATGTCTTACTTATATATAGGTGGCCTGTTCTTGGCCTGTAGAGACTGTGAAATAATATGAGCAGAAACACACATACTGCTTGCAGAGACAGACATGGTAGATTATATGTAACATCCTGGTCACGTGCCTAAGATCACACTGTGAGTCAAGTTTTATTTAAATGGATCTGGGTGAATAATGTGATTAGTTGATGTCTTTAAAAATATGGAAGCACATGTTTTTAAGAGACATGGTTGATTACATGCAACATCCAGATCATGTGCCTAAGATCACACTGTGAGTGAAGCTTGATTTTTAACGGATCTGGGTGAATAACATGCTCAGTTGATGTCTTTAAAAATATGAAAGTACATGTTTTTTAACGACATGGTAGATTACATGTAACATCCTGGTCATCTGCCTAAGATTACACTGATGGATGAATCAAGCTTCACTCACAGTGTGATCTTAGGCACATGACCAGGATGTTACATGTAATGAGAAATTAATGTTATGGCTTGCTTATATATAGGTGGCCTGTTTTTGGCCTGTAGAGACAGTGAAATAATATGAGCAGAAACACACATACTGCTTACAGAGACAGACATGGTAGATTATATGTAACATTCTGGTCATGTGCCTAAGATCAAACTGTGAGTCAAGCTTGATTTTAAATGGATCTGGGTGAATAACATGCTTAGTTGATGTCTTTAAAAATATGGAAATACATGTTTTCTAAAGACATGGTACATAACATGTAACATACTGGTCATGTGCCTAAGATCACACTGACGGGTGAATCAAGCTTCACTCACAGTGTGATCTTAGGCACATGACCAGGATGTTACATGTAATGAGAAATTAATGTTATGTCTTGCTTATATATAGGTGGCCTGTTTTTGGCCTGTAGATACAGTGAAATAATATGAGCAGAAACACACATACTGCTTGCAGAGACAGACATGGTAGATTATATGTAATATCCTGGTCCTGTGCCTAAGATCACACTGTGAGTCAAGCTTGATTTTAAATGGATCTGGGTGAATAATATGCTTAGCTGATGTCTTTAAATATATGGAAGTACATGTTTTTTAAAGACATGGTAGATTACATGTAACATCCTGGTCATGTGCCTAAGATCACACTGATGGGTGAATCAAGCTTCACTCACAGTGTGATCTAAGGCACATGACCAGGAGGTTGCATGTAATGAGAAATTAATGTTATGTCTTGCTTATATATAGGTGGCCTGTTTTTGGCCTGTAGAGACAGTGAAATAATATGAGCAGAAACACACATACTGCTTGCAGAGACAGACATGGTAGATTTTATGTAACATTCTGGTCATGTGCCTAAGATCACACTGTGAGTCAAGCTTGATTTTAAATGGATCTGGGTGAATAACATGCTTAGTTTATGTCTTTTAAAAGATGGAACTACATGTTTTCTAAAGACATGGTACATAACATGTAACATACTGGTCATGTGCCTAAAATCACACTGATGGGTGAATCAAGCTTCACTCACAGTGTGATCTTAGGCACATGACCAGGATGTTACATGTAATGAGAAATTAATGTTATGTCTTGCTTATATATAGGTGGCCTGTTTTTGGCATGTAGAGACAGTGAAATAATATGAGCAGAAACACACATACTGCTTGCAGAGACAGACATGGTAGATTATATGTAGCATCCTGGTCATGTGCCTAAGATCACACTGTGAGTCAAGCTTGATTTTAAATGGATCTGGGTGAAAAATATGCTTAGTTGATGTCTTTAAAAATATGGAAGTACATGTTTTTTAAAGACATGGTAGATTACAAATAACATCCTGGTCATTGTGCCTAAGATCACACTGATGGGTGAATCAAGCTTCACTCACAGTGTGATCTTAGGCACATGACAAGGATGTTACATGTAATGAGAAATTAATGTTATGTCTTGCTTATATATAGGTGGCCTGTTTTTGGCCTGTAGAGACAGTGAAAGAATATGAGAAGAGACACACATACTGCTTGCAGAGACAGACATGGTAGATTATATGTAACATCCTGGTCATGTGCCTAAGATCACACTGTGAGTCAAGCTTGATTTTAAATGAATCTGGGTGAATAATATGCTTAGTTGATGTCTTTAAAAATATGGAAGTACATGTTTTTTAAAGACATGGTAGATTACATGTAATATCCTGGTCGTTGTGCCTAAGATCACACTGATGGGTGAATCAAGCTTCACTCACAGTGTGATCTTAGGCACATGACCAGGATGTTACATGTAATGAGAAATTAATGTTATGTCTTGCTTATATATAGGTGGCCTGTTTTTGGCCTGTAGAGACAGTGAAAGAATATGAGCAGAGACACACATACTGCTTGCAGAGACAGACATAGTAGATTATATGTAACATCCTGGTCATGTGCCTAAGATCACACTGTGAGTCAAGCTTGATTTTAAATGGATCTGGGTGAATAATATGCTTAGTTGATGTCTTTAAAAATATGGAAGTACATGTTTTTTAAAGACATGGTAGATTACATGTAATATCCTGGTTGTTGTGCCTAAGATAACACAGATGGGTGAATCAAGCTTCACGCACAGTGTGAACTTAGGCACATAACCAGGATGTTACATGTAATGAGAAATTAACGGTATGTCTTACTTATATATAGGTGGCCTGTTCTTGGCCTGTAGAGACTGTGAAATAATATGAGCAGAAACACACATACTGCTTGCAGAGACAGACATGGTAGATTATATGTAACATCCTGGTCACGTGCCTAAGATCACACTGTGAGTCAAGTTTGATTTAAATGGATCTGGGTGAATAATGTGATTAGTTGATGTCTTTAAAAATATGGAAGTACATGTTTTTAAGAGACATGGTTGATTACATGCAACATCCAGATCATGTGCCTAAGATCACACTGTGAGTGAAGCTTGATTTTTAACGGATCTGGGTGAATAACATGCTCAGTTGATGTCTTTAAAAATATGAAAGTACCGGTTTTTTAACGACATGGTAGATTACATGTAACATCCTGGTCATCTGCCTAAGATTACACTGATGGATGAATCAAGCTTCACTCACAGTGTGATCTTAGGCACATGACCAGGATGTTACATGTAATGAGAAATTAATGTTATGTCTTGCTTATACATAGGTGGCCTGTTTTTGGCCTGTAGAGACAGTAAAATAATATGAGCAGAGACACACATACTGCTTGCAGAGAGAGACATGGTAGATTATATGTAACATCCTGGTCATGTGCCTAAGATCACACTGTGAGTCAAGCTTGATTTTAAATGGATCTGGGTGAATAACATGCTTAGTTGATGTCTTTTAAAATATGGAACTACATGTTTTCTAAAGACATGGTACATAACATGTAACATACTGGTCATGTGCCTAAAATCACACTGATGGGTGAATCAAGCTTCACTCACAGTGTGATCTTAGGCACATGACCAGGATGTTACATGTAATGAGAAATTAATGTTATGTCTTGCTTATATATAGGTGGCCTGTTTTTGGCCTGTAGAGACAGTGAAATAATATGAGCAGAAACACACATACTGCTTGCAGAGACAGACATGGTAGATTATATGTAGCATCCTGGTCATATGCCTAAGATCACACTGTGAGTCAAGCTTGATTTTAAATGCATCTGGGTGAAAAATATGCTTAGTTGATGTTTTTAAAAATATGGAAGTACATGTTTTTTAAAGACATGGTAGATTACATGTAATATCCTGGTTGTTGTGCCTAGAATCACACTGATGGGTGAATCAAGCTTCACTCACAGTGTGAACTTAGGCACATAACCAGGATGTTACATGTAATGAGAAATTAACGTTATGTCTTACTTATATATAGGTGGCCTGTTTTTGGCCTGTAGAGACAGTGAAATAATATGAGCAGAAACACACATACTGCTTGCAGAGACAGACATGGTAGATTATATGTAACATCCTGGTCATGTGCCTAAGATCACACTGTGAGTCAAGCTTGATTTTAAATGGATCTGGGTGAATAACATGCTTAGTTGATGTCTTTTAAAATATGGAACCACATGTTTTCTAAAGACATGGTACATAACATGTAACATACTGGTCATGTGCCTAAAATCACATTGATGGGTGAATCAAGCTTCACTCACAGTGTGATCTTAGGCACATGACCAGGATGTTACATGTAATGAGAAATTAATGTTATGTCTTGCTTATATATAGGTGGCCTGTTTTTGGCCTGTAGAGACAGTGAAATAATATGAGCAGAAACACACATACTGCTTGCAGAGACAGACATAGTAGATTATATGTAGCATCCTGGTCATGTGCCTAAGATCACACTGTGAGTCAAGCTTGATTTTAAATGGATCTGGGTGAATAATATGCTTAGTTGATGTCTTTAAAAATATGGAAGTACATGTTTTTTAAAGACATGGTAGATTACATATAACATCCTGGTCGTTGTGCCTAAGATCACACTGATGGGTGAATCAAGCTTCACTCCCAGTGTGATCTTAGGCACATGACAAGGATGTTACATGTAATGAGAAATTAATGTTATGTCTTGCTTATATATAAGTGGCCTGTTTTTGGCCTGTAGAGACAGTGAAAGAATATGAGCAGAGACACACATACTGCTTGCAGAGACAGACATGGAAGATTATATGTAACATCCTGGTCATGTGCCTAAGATCACACTGTGAGTCAAGCTTGATTTTAAATGGATCTGGGTAAATAATATGCTTAGTTGATGTCTTTAAAAATATGGACATACATGTTTTTTAAAGACATGGTAGATTACATGTAATATCCTGGTTGTTGTGCCTAAGATCACACTGATGGGTGAATCAAGCTTCACTCACAGTGTGATCCTAGGCACATAACCAGGATGTTACATGTAATGAGAAATTAACGTTATGTCTTACTTATATATAGGTGGCCTGTTCTTGGCCTGTAGAGACTGTGAAATAATATGAGCAGAAACACACATACTGCTTGCAGAGACAGACATGGTAGATTATATGTAACATCCTGGTCATGTGCCTAAGATCACACTGTGAGTCAAGTTTGATTTAAATGGATCTTGGGGAATAATGTGATTAGTTGATGTCTTTAAAAATATGGAAGTACATGTTTTTAAGAGACATAGTTGATTACATGCAACATCCAGATCATGTGCCTAAGATCACACTGTGAGTGAAGCTTGATTTTTAACGGATCTGGGTGAATAACATGCTCTGTTGATGTCTTTAAAAATATGAAAGTACATGTTTTTTAACGACATGGTAGATTACATGTAACATCTTGGTCATCTGCCTAAGATTACACTGATGGATGAATCAAGCTTCACTCACAGTGTGATCTTAGGCTCATGACCAGGATGTTACATGAAATGAGAAATGAATGTTATGTCTTGCTTATATATAGGTGGCCTGTTTTTGGCATGTAGAGACAGTGAAATAATATGAGCAGAGACACACATACTGCTTGCAGAGACAGACATGGTAGATTATATGTAACATCCTGGTCATGTGCCTAAGATCACAATGTGAGTCAAGCTTGATTTTAGATGGATCTGGGTGAAAAATATGCTTAGTTGATGTCTTTAAAAATATGGAAGTACATGTTTTTTAAAGACATGGTAGATTACATGTAACATCCTGGTCATGTGCCTAAGATCACACTGATGGGTGAATCAAGCTTCACTCACAGTGTGATCTAAGGCACATGACCAGGAGGTTGCATGTAATGAGAAATTAATGTTATGTCTTGCTTATATATAGGTGGCCTGTTTTTGGCCTGTAGAGACAGTGAAATAATATGAGCAGAAACACACATACTGCTTGCAGAGACAGACATGGTAGATTATATGTAACATCCTGGTCATGTGCCTAAGATCACACTGTGAGTCAAGCTTAATTTTTAATGGATCTGGGTGAATTACATGCTTAGTTGATGTCTTTTAAAATATGGAACTACATGTTTTCTAAAGACATGGTACATAACATGTAACATACTGGTCATGTGCCTAAAATCACACTGATGGGTGAATCAAGCTTCACTCACAGTGTGATCTTAGGCACATGACCAGGATGTTACATGTAATGAGAAATTAATGTTATGTCTTGCTTATATATAGGTGGCCTGTTTTTGGCCTGTAGAGACAGTGAAATAATATGAGCAGAAACACACATACTGCTTGCAGAGACAGACATGGTAGATTATATGTAGCATCCTGGTCATGTGCCTAAGATCACACTGTGAGTCAAGCTTGATTTTAAATGGATCTGGGTGAAAAATATGCTTAGTTGATGTCTTTAAAAATATGGAAGTACGTGTTTTTTAAAGACATGGTAGATTACATATAACATCCTGGTCGTTGTGCCTAAGATCACACTGATGGGTGAATCAAGCTTCACTCACAGTGTGATATTAGGCACATGACAAGGATGTTACATGTAATGAGAAATTAAAGTTATGTCTTGCTTATATATAGGTGGCCTGTTTTTGGCCTGTAGAGACAGTGAAAGAATATGAGCAGAGACACACATACTGCTTGCAGAGACAGACATAGTAGATTATATGTAACATCCTGGTCATGTGCCTAAGATCACACTGTGAGTCAAGCTTGATTTTAAATGGATCTGGGTGAATATTATGCTTAGTTGATGTCTTTAAAAATATGGAAGTACATGTTTTTTAAAGACATGGTAGATTACATGTAATATCCTGGTTGTTGTGCCTAAGATCACACTGATGGGTGAATCAAGCTTCACTCACAGTGTGATCTAAGGCACATGACCAGGAGGTTGCATGTAATGAGAAATTAATGTTATGTCTTGCTTATATATAGGTGGCCTGTAGAGACAGTGAAATAATATGAGCAGAAACACACTAACTGCTTGCAGAGACAGACATGGTAGATTATATGTAACATTCTGGTCATGTGCCTAAGATCACACTGTGAGTCAAGCTTGATTTTAAATGGATCTGGGTGAATAACATGCTTAGTTGATGTCTTTTAAAATATGGAACTACATGTTTTCTAAAGACATGGTACATGACATGTAACATACTGGTCATGTGCCTAAAATCACACTGATGGGTGAATCAAGCTTCACTCACAGTGTGATCTTAGGCACATGACCAGGATGTTACATGTAATGAGAAATTAATGTTATGTCTTGCTTATATATAGGTGGCCTGTTTTTGGCCTGTAGAGACTGTGAAATAATATGAGCAGAAACACACATACTGCTTGCAGAGACAGACATGGTAGATTATATGTAGCATCCTGGTCATGTGCCTAAGATCACACTGTGAGTCAAGCTTGATTTTAAATGGATCTGGGTGAAAAATATGCTTAGTTGATGTCTTTAAAAATATGGAAGTACATGTTTTTTAAAGACATGGTAGATTACAAATAACATCCTGGTCATTGTGCCTAAGATCACACTGATGGGTGAATCAAGCTTCACTCACAGTGTGATCTTAGGCACATGACAAGGATGTTACATGTAATGAGAAATTAATGTTATGTCTTGCTTATATATAGGTGGCCTGTTTTTGGCCTGTAGAGACAGTAAAAGAATATGAGCAGAGACACACATACTGCTTGCAGAGACAGACATGGTAGATTATATGTAACATCCTGGTCATGTGCCTAAGATCACACTGTGAGTCAAGCTTGATTATAAATGGATCTGGGTGAGTAATATGCTTAGTTGATGTCTTTAAAAATATGGAAGTACATGTTTTTTAAAGACATGGTAGATTACATGTAATATCCTGGTCGTTGTGCCGAAGATCACACTGATGGGTGAATCAAGCTTCACTCACAGTGTGATCTTAGGCACATGACCAGGATGCTACATGTAATGAGAAATTAATGTTATGTCTTGCTTATATATAGGTGGCCTGTTTTTGGCCTGTAGAGACAGTGAAATAATATGAGCAGAAACACACATACTGCTTGCAGAGACAGACATGGTAGAATATATGTAACATCCTGGTCATGTGCCTAAGATCACACTGTGAGTCAAGCTTGATTTTTATTGGATCTGGGTGAATAATATGCTTAGTTGATGTCTTTAAAAATATGGAAGTACATGTTTTTTAAAGACATGGTAGATTACATATAACAGCCTGGTCGTTGTGCCTAAGATCACACTGATGGGTGAATCAAGCTTCACTCACATTGTGATCTTAGGCACATGACAAGGATGTTACATGTAATGAGAAATTAATGTTATGTCTTGCTTTTATATAGGTTGCCTGTTTTTGGCCTGTAGAGACTGTGAAATAATATGAGCAGAAACACACATACTGCTTGCAGAGACAGACATGGTAGATTATATGTAACATCCTGGTCACGTGCCTAAGATCACACTGTGAGTCAAGTTTGATTTAAATGGATCTGGGTGAATAATGTGATTAGTTGATGTCTTTAAAAATATGGAAGTACATGTTTTTAAGAGACATGGTTGATTACATGCAACATCCAGATCATGTGCCTAAGATCACACTGTGAGTGAAGCTTGATTTTTAACGGATCTGGGTGAATAACATGCTCAGTTGATGTCTTTAAAAATATGAAAGTACATGTTTTTTAACGACATGGTAGATTACATGTAACATCCTGGCCATCAACCTAAGATTACACTGATGGATGAATCAAGCTTCACTCACAGTGTGATCTTAGGCACATGACCAGGATGTTACATGTAATGAGAAATTAATGTTATGTCTTGCTTATATATAGGTGGCCTGTTTTTGGCCTGTAGAGACAGTAAAATAATATGAGCAGAGACACACATACTGCTTGCAGAGACAGGCATGGTAGATTATATGTAACATCCTGGTCATGTGCCTAAGATCACACTGTGAGTCAAGCTTGATTTTAAATGGATCTGGGTGAATAACATGCTTAGTTGATGTCTTTTAAAATATGGAACTACATGTTTTCTAAAGACATGGTACATAACATGTAACATACTGGTCATGTGCCTAAAATCACACTGATGGGTGAATCAAGCTTCACTCACGGTGTGATCTTAGGCACATGACCAGGATGTTACATGTAATGAGAAATTAATGTTATGTCTTGCTTATATATAGGTGGCCTGTTTTTGGCCTGTAGAGACAGTGAAATAATATGAGCAGAAACACACATACTGCTTGCAGAGACAGACATGGTAGATTATATGTAGCATCCTGGTCATATGCCTAAGATCACACTGTGAGTCAAGCTTGATTTTAAATGTATCTGGGTGAAAAATATGCTTAGTTGATGTCTTTAAAAATATGGAAGTACATGTTTTTTAAAGACATGGTAGATTACATATAACATCCTGGTCGTTGTGCCTAAGATCACACTGATGGGTGAATCAAGCTTCACTCACAGTGTGATCTTAGGCACATGACAAGGATGTTACATGTAATGAGAAATTAAAGTTATGTCTTGCTTATATATAGGTGGCCTGTTTTTGGCCTGTAGAGACAGTGAAAGAATATGAGCAGAGACACACATACTGCTTGCAGAGACAGACATAGTAGAATATATGTAACATCCTGGTCATGTGCCTAAGATCACACTGTGAGTCAAGCTTGATTTTAAATGGATCTGGGTGAATAATATGCTTAGTTGATGTCTTTAAAAATATGGAAGTACATGTTTTTTAAATACATGGTAGATTACATGTAATATCCTG
Source organism: Lissotriton helveticus (assembly GCF_964261635.1). Lineage (NCBI taxonomy): Eukaryota > Metazoa > Chordata > Amphibia > Caudata > Salamandridae > Lissotriton > Lissotriton helveticus. The sequence goes on along the minus strand of NW_027612050.1, from coordinate 258,920 downwards.
GTTGTTGTGCCTAGAATCACACTGATGGGTGAATCAAGCTTCACTCACAGTGTGAACTTAGGCACATAACCAGGATGTTACATGTAATGAGAAATTAACGTTATGTCTTACTTATATATAGGTGGCCTGTTTTTGGCCTGTAGAGACAGTGAAATAATATGTGCAGAAACGCACATACTGCTTGCAGAGACAGACATGGTAGATTATATGTAACATCCTGGTCATGTGCCTAAGATCACACTGTGAGTCAAGCTTGATTTTAAATGGATCTGGGTGAATAACATGCTTAGTTGATGTCTTTTAAAATATGGAACCACATGTTTTCTAAAGACATGGTACATAACATGTAACATACTGGTCATGTGCCTAAAATCACACTGATGGGTGAATCAAGCTTCACTCACAGTGTGATCTTAGGCACATGACCAGGATGTTACATGTAATGAGAAATTAATGTTATGTCTTACTTATATATAGGTGGCCTATTCTTGGCCTGTAGAGACTGTGAAATAATATGAGCAGAAACACACATACTGCTTGCAGAGACAGACATGGTAGATTATATGTAGCATCCTGGTCATGTGCCTAAGATCACACTGTGAGTCAAGCTTGATTTTAAATGGATCTGGGTGAATAATATGCTTAGTTGATGTCTTTAAAAATATGGAAGTACATGTTTTTTAAAGACATGGTAGATTACATATAACATCCTGGTCGTTGTGCCTAAGATCACACTGATGGGTGAATCAAGCTTCACTCCCAGTGTGATCTTAGGCACATGACAAGGATGTTACATGTAATGAGAAATTAATGTTATGTCTTGCTTATATATAGGTGGCCAGTTTTTGGCCTGTAGAGACAGTGAAAGAATATGAGCAGAGACACACATACTGCTTGCAGAGACAGACATGGTAGATTATATGTAACATCCTGGTCACGTGCCTAAGATCACACTGTGAGTCAAGTTTGATTTAAATGGATCTTGGTGAATAATGTGATTAGTTGATGTCTTTAAAAATATGGAAGTACATGTTTTTAAGAGACATAGTTGATTACATGCAACATCCAGATCGTGTGCCTAAGATCACACTGTGAGTGAAGCTTGATTTTTAACCTATCTGGGTGAATAATATGCTCAGTTGATGTCTTTAAAAATATGAAAGTACATGTTTTTTAACGACATGGTAGATTACATGTAACATCTTGGTCATCTGCCTAAGATTACACTGATGGATGAATCAAGCTTCACTCACAGTGTGATCTTAGGCTCATGACCAGGATGTTACATGTAATGGGAAATTAATGTTATGTCTTGCTTATATATAGGTGGCCTGTTTTTGGCCTGTAGAGACAGTGAAATAATATGAGCAGAAACACAAATACTGCTTGCAGAGTCAGACATGGTAGATTATATGTAACATTCTGGTCATGTGCCTAAGATCCCACTGTGAGTCAAGCTTGATTTTAAATGGATCTGGGTGAATAACATGCTTAGTTGATGTCTTTAAAAATATGGAAGTACATGTTTTTTAAAGACATGGTACATAACATGTAACATCCTGGTCAAGTGCATAAGATCACACTGATGGGTGAATCAAGCTTCACCCACAGTGTGATCTGAAGGCACATGACCAGGATGTTGCATGTAATGAGAAATTAATGTTATGTCTTGCTTATATATAGGTGGCCTGTTTTTGGCCTGTAGAGACAGTGAAATAATATGAGCAGAAACACAAATACTGCTTGCAGAGTCAGACATGGTAGATTATATGTAACATTCTGGTCATGTGCCTAAGATCACACTGTGAGTCAAGCTTGATTTTAAATGGATCTGGGTGAATAACATGCTTAGTTGATGTCTTTAAAAATATGGAACTACATGTTTTCTAAAGACATGGTACATAACATGTAACACCCTGGTCATGTGCCTAAGATCACACTGATGGGTGAATCAAGCTTCACTCACAGTGTAATCTTAGGCACATGACCAGGATGTTACATGTAATGAGAAATTGATGTTATGTCTTGCTTATATATAGGTGGCCTGTTTTTGGCCCGTAGAGACAGTGAAATAATATGAGCAGAAACACAGATACTGCTTGCAGAGACAGACATGGTAGATTATATGTAACATCCTGGTCATGTGCCTAAGATCACACTGTGAGTCAAGCTTGATTTGAAAGGGGTCTGGGTGAATAATATGCTTAGTTGATGTCTTTAAAAATATGGAAGTTCCTATTTTTTAAAGACATGGTAGATTACATGTAACATCCTGGTCATGTGCCTAAGATCACACTGATGGGTGAATGAAGCTTCACTCACAGTGTGAGCTAAGGCACATGACCAGGATGTTGCATGTAATGAGAAATTAATGTTATGTCTTGCTTATATATAGGTGGCCTGTTTTTGGCCTGTAGAGACAGTGAAATAATATGAGCAGAAGAACACATACTGCTTGCAGAGACAGACATGGTAGATTATATGTAACATTCTGGTCATGTGCCTAAGATCACACTGTGAGTCAAGCTTGATTTTAAATGGATCTGGGTGAATAACATGCTTAGTTGATGTCTTTAAAAATATGGAACTACATGTTTTCTAAAGACATGGTACATAACATATAACATCCTGGTCATGTGCCAAAGATCACACTGATGGGTGAATCAAGCTTCACTTACAGTGTGATCTTAGGCACATGACCAGGATGTTACATGTAATCAGAAATTAATGTTATGTCTTGCTTATATATAGGTGGCCTGTTTTTGGCCTGTAGAGACATTGAAATAATATGAGCAGAGACACAGATACTGCTTGCAGAGACAGACATGGTAGATTATATGTAACATCCTGGTCATGTGCCTAAGATCACACTGTGAGTCAAGCTTGATTTGAAAGGGGTCTGGGTGAATAATATGCTTAGTTGATGTCTTTAAAAATATGGAAGTTCCTGTTTTTTAAAGACATGGTAGATTACATGTAACATCCTGGTCATGTGCCTAAGATCACACTGATGGGTGAATGAAGCTTCACTCACAGTGTGAGCTAAGGCACATGACCAGGATGTTGCATGTAATGAGAAATTAATGTTATGTCTTGCTTATATATAGGTGGCCTGTTTGTGGCCTGTAGAGACAGTGAAATAATATGAGCAGAAGAACACATACTGCTTGCAGAGACAGACATGGTAGATTATATGTAACATTCTGGTCATGTGCCTAAGATCACACTGTGAGTCAAGCTTGATTTTAAATGGATCTGGGTGAATAACATGCTTAGTTGATGTCTTTAAAAATATGGAACTACATGTTTTCTAAAGACATGGTACATAACATATAACATCCTGGTCATGTGCCAAAGATCACACTGATGGGTGAATCAAGCTTCACTTACAGTGTGATCTTAGGCACATGACCAGGATGTTACATGTAATCAGAAATTAATGTTATGTCTTGCTTATATATAGGTGGCCTGTTTTTGGCCTGTAGAGACATTGAAATAATATGAGCAGAGACACACTTACTGCTTGCAGAGACAGACATGGTAGCTTTTATGTAACATCCTGGTCATGTGCCTAAGATCACACTGTGAGTTAAGCTTGATTTTTAATGGATCTGGGTGAATAATATGCTCAGTTGATGTATTTAAAAATATGGAAGTACATGTTTTTAAGAGACATGGTTGATTACATGCAACATCCAGATCATGTGCCTAAGATCACACTGTGAGTGAAGCTTGATTTTTAACGGATCTGGGTAAATAACATGCTCAGTTGATGTCTTTAAAAATATGAAAGTACATGTTTTTTAACGACATGGTAGATTACATGTAACATCCTGGTCATCTGCCTAAGATTACACTGATGGATGAATCAAGCTTCACTCACAGTGTGATCTTAGGCACATGACCAGGATGTTACATGTAATGAGAAATTAATGTTATGGCTTGCTTATATATAGGTGGCCTGTTTTTGGCCTGTAGAGACAGTGAAATAATATGAGCAGAAACACACATACTGCTTGCAGAGACAGACATGGTAGATTATATGTAACATTCTGGTCATGTGCCTAAGATCACACTGTGAGTCAAGCTTGATTTTAAATGGATCTGGGTGAATAACATGCTTAGTTGATGTCTTTAAAAATATGGAACTACATGTTTTCTAGAGACATGGTACATAACATGTAACATACTGGTCATGTGCCTAAGATCACACTGACGGGTGAATCAAGCTTCATTCACAGTGTGATCTTAGGCACATGACCAGGATGTTACCTGTAATGAGAAATTAATGTTATGTCTTGCTTATATATAGGTGGCCTGTTTTTGGCCTGTAGATACAGTGAAATAATATGAGCAGAAACACACATACTGCTTGCAGAGACAGACATGGTAGATTATATGTAACATTCTGGTCATGTGCCTAAGATCACACTGTGAGTCAAGCTTGATTTTAAATGGATCTGGGTGAATAACATGCTTAGTTGATGTCTTTAAAAATATGGAACTACATGTTTTCTAGAGACATGGTACATAACATGTAACATACTGGTCATGTGCCTAAGATCACACTGACGGGTGAATCAAGCTTCACTCACAGTGTGATCTTAGGCACATGACCAGGATGTTACCTGTAATGAGAAATTAATGTTATGTCTTGCTTATATATAGGTGGCCTGTTTTTGGCCTGTAGATACAGTGAAATAATATGAGCAGAAACACACATACTGCTTGCGGAGACAGACATGGTAGATTATATGTAACATCCTGGTCATGTGCCTAAGATCACACTGTGAGTCAAGCTTGATTTTAAATGGATCTGGGTGAATAATATTCTTAGCTGATGTCTTTAAATATATGGAAGTACATGTTTTTTAAAGACACGGTGGATTACATGTAACATCCTGGTCATGTGCCTAAGATCACACTGATGGGTGAATCAAGCTTCACTCACAGTGTGATCTAAGGCACATGACCAGGAGGTTGCATGTAATGAGAAATTAATGTTATGTCTTGCTTATATATAGGTGGCCTGTTTTTGGCCTGTAGAGACAGTGAAATAATATGAGCAGAAACACAAATACTGCTTGCAGAGTCAGACATGGTAGATTATATGTAACATTCTGGTCATGTGCCTAAGATCACACTGTGAGTCAAGCTTGATTTTAAATGGATCTGGGTGAATAACATGCTTAGTTGATGTCTTTAAAAATATGGAACTACATGTTTTCTAAAGACATGGTACATAACATGTAACACCCTTGTCATGTGCCTAAGATCACACTGATGGGTGAATCAAGCTTCACTCACAGTGTAATCTTAGGCACATGACCAGGATGTTACATGTAATGAGAAATTGATGTTATGTCTTGCTTATATATAGGTGGCCTGTTTTTGGCCCGTAGAGACAGTGAAATAATATGAGCAGAAACACAGATACTGCTTGCAGAGACAGACATGGTAGATTATATGTAACATCCTGGTCATGTGCCTAAGATCACACTGTGAGTCAAGCTTGATTTGAAAGGGGTCTGGGTGAATAATATGCTTAGTTGATGTCTTTAAAAATATGGAAGTTCCTGTTTTTTAAAGACATGGTAGATTACATGTAACATCCTGGTCATGTGCCTAAGATCACACTGATGGGTGAATGAAGCTTCACTCACAGTGTGAGCTAAGGCACATGACCAGGATGTTGCATGTAATGAGAAATTAATGTTATGTCTTGCTTATATATAGGTGGCCTGTTTTTGGCCTGTAGAGACAGTGAAATAATATGAGCAGAAGAACACATACTGCTTGCAGAGACAGACATGGTAGATTATATGTAACATTCTGGTCATGTGCCTAGGATCACACTGTGAGTCAAGCTTGATTTTAAATGGATCTGCGTGAATAACATGCTTAGTTGATGTCTTTAAAAATATGGAACTACATGTTTTCTAAAGACATGGTACATAACATATAACATCCTGGTCATGTGCCAAAGATCACACTGATGGGTGAATCAAGCTTCACTTACAGTGTGATCTTAGGCACATGACCAGGATGTTACATGTAATCAGAAATTAATGTTATGTCTTGCTTATATATAGGTGGCCTGTTTTTGGCCTGTAGAGACATTGAAATAATATGAGCAGAGACACACTTACTGCTTGCAGAGACAGACATGGTAGCTTTTATGTAACATCCTGGTCATGTGCCTAAGATCACACTGTGAGTTAAGCTTGATTTTTAATGGATCTGGGTGAATAATATGCTCAGTTGATGTATTTAAAAATATGGAAGTACATGTTTTTAGAGACATGGTTGATTACATGCAACATCCAGATCATGTGCCTAAGATCACACTGTGAGTGAAGCTTGATTTTTAACGGATCTGGGTGAATAACATGCTCAGTTGATGTCTTTAAAAATATGAAAGTACATGTTTTTTAACGACATGGTAGATTACATGTAACATCCTGGTCATCTGCCTAAGATTACACTGATGGATGAATCAAGCTTCACTCACAGTGTGATCTTAGGCACATGACCAGGATGTTACATGTAATGAGAAATTAATGTTATGGCTTGCTTATATATAGGTGGCCTGTTTTTGGCCTGTAGAGACAGTGAAATAATATGAGCAGAAACACACATACTGCTTGCCGAGACAGACATGGTAGATTATATGTAACATTCTGGTCATGTGCCTAAGATCACACTGTGAGTCAAGCTTGATTTTAAATGGATCTGGGTGAATAACATGCTTAGTTGATGTCTTTAAAAATATGGAACTACATGTTTTCTAGAGACATGGTACATAACATGTAACATACCGGTCATGTGCCTAAGATCACACTGATGGGTGAATCAAGCTTCATTCACAGTGTGATCTTAGGCACATGACCAGGATGTTACCTGTAATGAGAAATTAATGTTATGTCTTGCTTATATATAGGTGGCCTGTTTTTGGCCTGTAGATACAGTGAAATAATATGAGCAGAAACACACATACTGCTTGCAGAGACAGACATGGTAGATTATATGTAACATCCTGGTCATGTGCCTAAGATCACACTGTGAGTCAAGCTTGATTTTAAATGGATCTGGGTGAATAATATTCTTAGCTGATGTCTTTAAATATATGGAAGTACATGTTTTTTAAAGACATGGTGGATTACATGTAACATCCTGGTCATGTGCCTAAGATCACACTGATGGGTGAATCAAGCTTCACTCACAGTGTGATCTTAGGCACATGACCAGGATGTTACATGTAATAAGAAATTAATGTTATGTCTTGCTTATATATAGGTGGCCTGTTTTTGGCCTGTAGAGACATTGAAATAATATGAGCAGAGACACACTTACTTCTTGCAGAGACAGACATGGTAGCTTTTATGTAACATCCTGGTCATGTGCCTAAGATCACACTGTGAGTTAAGCTTGATTTTTAATGGATCTGGGTGAATAATATGCTCAGTTGATGTATTTAAAAATATGGAAGAACATGTTTATAAGAGACATGGTTGATTACATGCAACATCCAGATCATGTGCCTAAGATCACACTGTGAGTGAAGCTTGATTTTTAACGGATCTGGGTGAATAACATGCTCAGTTGATGTCTTTAAAAATATGAAAGTACATGGTTTTTAACGACATGGTAGATTACATGTAACATCCTGGTCATCTGCCTAAGATTACACTGATAGATGAATCAAGTTTCACTCACAGTGTGATCTTAGGCACATGACCAGGATGTTACATGTAATGAGAAATTAATGTTATGGCTTGCTTATATATAGGTGGCCTGTTTTTGGCCTGTAGAGACTGTGAAATAATATGAGCAGAAACACACATACTGCTTGCCGAGACAGACATGGTAGATTATATGTAACATTCTGGTCATGTGCCTAAGATCACACTGTGAGTCAAGCTTGATTTTAAATGGATCTGGGTGAATAACATGCTTAGTTGATGTCTTTAAAAATATGGAACTACATGTTTTCTAGAGACATGGTACATAACATGTAACATACCGGTCATGTGCCTAAGATCACACTGATGGGTGAATCAAGCTTCATTCACAGTGTGATCTTAGGCACATGACCAGGATGTTACCTGTAATGAGAAATTAATGTTATGTCTTGCTTATATATAGGTGGCCTGTTTTTGGCCTGTAGATACAGTGAAATAATATGAGCAGAAACACACATACTGCTTGCAGAGACAGACATGGTAGATTATATGTAACATCCTGGTCATGTGCCTAAGATCACACTGTGAGTCAAGCTTGATTTTAAATGGATCTGGGTGAATAATATTCTTAGCTGATGTCTTTAAATATATGGAAGTACATGTTTTTTAAAGACATGGTGGATTACATGTAACATCCTGGTCATGTGCCTAAGATCACACTGATGGGTGAATCAAGCTTCACTCACAGTGTGATCTTAGGCACATGACCAGGATGTTACATGTAATAAGAAATTAATGTTATGTCTTGCTTATATATAGGTGGCCTGTTTTTGGCCTGTAGAGACATTGAAATAATATGAGCAGAGACACACTTACTTCTTGCAGAGACAGACATGGTAGCTTTTATGTAACATCCTGGTCATGTGCCTAAGATCACACTGTGAGTTAAGCTTGATTTTTAATGGATCTGGGTGAATAATATGCTCAGTTGATGTATTTAAAAATATGGAAGAACATGTTTATAAGAGACATGGTTGATTACATGCAACATCCAGATCATGTGCCTAAGATCACACTGTGAGTGAAGCTTGATTTTTAACGGATCTGGGTGAATAACATGCTCAGTTGATGTCTTTAAAAATATGAAAGTACATGGTTTTTAACGACATGGTAGATTACATGTAACATCCTGGTCATCTGCCTAAGATTACACTGATAGATGAATCAAGTTTCACTCACAGTGTGATCTTAGGCACATGACCAGGATGTTACATGTAATGAGAAATTAATGTTATGGCTTGCTTATATATAGGTGGCCTGTTTTTGGCCTGTAGAGACAGTGAAATAATATGAGCAGAAGAACACATACTGCTTGCAGAGACAGACATGGTAAATTATATGTAACATTCTGGTCATGTGCCTAAGATCACACTGTGAGTCAAGCTTGATTTTAAATGGATCTGGGTGAATAACATGCTTAGTTGATGTCTTTAAAAATATGGAACTACATGTTTTCTAAAGACATGGTACATAACATATAACATCCTGGTCATGTGCCAAAGATCACACTGATGGGTGAATCAAGCTTCACTTACAGTGTGATCTTAGGCACATGACCAGGATGTTACATGTAATCAGAAATTAATGTTATGTCTTGCTTATATATAGGTGGCCTGTTTTTGGCCTGTAGAGACATTGAAATAATATGAGCAGAGACACACTTACTGCTTGCAGAGACAGACATGGTAGTTGTTATGTAACATCCTGGTCATGTGCCTAAGATCACACTGTGAGTTAAGCTTGATTTTTAATGGATCTGGGTGAATAATATGCTCAGTTGATGTATTTAAAAATATGGAAGTACATGTTTTTAAGAGACATGGTTGATTACATGCAACATCCAGATCATGTGCCTAAGATCACACTGTGAGTGAAGCTTGATTTTTAACGGATCTGGGTGAATAACATGCTCAGTTGATGTCTTTAAAAATATGAAAGTACATGTTTTTTAACGACATGGTAGATTACATGTAACATCCTGGTCATCTGCCTAAGATTACACTGATGGATGAATCAAGCTTCACTCACAGTGTGATCTTAGGCACATGACCAGGATGTTACATGTAATGAGAAATTAATGTTATGGCTTGCTTATATATAGGTGGCCTGTTTTTGGCCTGTAGAGACAGTGAAATAATATGAGCAGAAACACACATACTGCTTGCAGAGACAGACATGGTAGATTATATGTAACATTCTGGTCATGTGCCTAAGATCACACTGTGAGTCAAGCTTGATTTTAAATGGATCTGGGTGAATAACATGCTTAGTTGATGTCTTTAAAAATATGGAACTACATGTTTTCTAGAGACATGGTACATAACATGTAACATACTGGTCATGTGCCTAAGATCACACTGACGGGTGAATCAAGCTTCATTCACAGTGTGATCTTAGGCACATGACCAGGATGTTACCTGTAATGAGAAATTAATGTTATGTCTTGCTTATATATAGGTGGCCTGTTTTTGGCCTGTAGATACAGTGAAATAATATGAGCAGAAACACACATACTGCTTGCAGAGACAGACATGGTAGATTATATGTAACATCCTGGTCATGTGCCTAAGATCACACTGTGAGTCAAGCTTGATTTTAAATGGATCTGGGTGAATAATATTCTTAGCTGATGTCTTTAAATATATGGAAGTACATGTTTTTTAAAGACATGGTGGATTACATGTAACATCCTGGTCATGTGCCTAAGATCACACTGATGGGTGAATCAAGCTTCACTCACAGTGTGATCTAAGGCACATGACCAGGAGGTTGCATGTAATGAGATATTAATGTTATGTCTTGCTTATATATAGGTGGCCTGTTTTTGGCCTGTAGAGACAGTGAAATAATATGAGCAGAAACACAAATACTGCTTGCAGAGTCAGACATGGTAGATTATATGTAACATTCTGGTCATGTGCCTAAGATCACACTGTGAGTCAAGCTTGATTTTAAATGGATCTGGGTGAATAACATGCTTAGTTGATGTCTTTAAAAATATGGAACTACATGTTTTCTAAAGACATGGTACATAACATGTAACACCCTGGTCATGTGCCTAAGATCACACTGATGGGTGAATCAAGCTTCACTCACAGTGTAATCTTAGGCACATGACCAGGATGTTACATGTAATGAGAAATTGATGTTATGTCTTGCTTATATATAGGTGGCCTGTTTTTGGCCCGTAGAGACAGTGAAATAATATGAGCAGAAACACAGATACTGCTTGCAGAGACAGACATGGTAGATTATATGTAACATCCTGGTCATGTGCCTAAGATCACACTGTGAGTCAAGCTTGATTTGAAAGGGGTCTGGGTGAATAATATGCTTAGTTGATGTCTTTAAAAATATGGAAGTTCCTGTTTTTTAAAGACAGGGTAGATTACATGTAACATCCTGGTCATGTGCCTAAGATCACACTGATGGGTGAATGAAGCTTCACTCACAGTGTGAGCTAAGGCACATGACCAGGATGTTGCATGTAATGAGAAATTAATGTTATGTCTTGCTTATATATAGGTGGCCTGTTTTTGGCCTGTAGAGACAGTGAAATAATATGAGCAGAAGAACACATACTGCTTGCAGAGACAGACATGGTAGATTATATGTAACATTCTGGTCATGTGCCTAAGATCACACTGTGAGTCAAGCTTGATTTTAAATGGATCTGGGTGAATAACATGCTTAGTTGATGTCTTTAAAAATATGGAACTACATGTTTTCTAAAGACATGGTACATAACATATAACATCCTGGTCATGTGCCAAAGATCACACTGATGGATGAATCAAGCTTCACTTACAGTGTGATCTTAGGCACATGACCAGGATGTTACATGTAATAAGAAATTAATGTTATGTCTTGCTTATATATAGGTGGCCTGTTTTTGGCCTGTAGAGACATTGAAATAATATGAGCAGAGACACACTTACTGCTTGCAGAGACAGACATGGTAGCTTTTATGTAACATCCTGGTCATGTGCCTAAGATCACACTGTGAGTTAAGCTTGATTTTTAATGGATCTGGTGAATAATATGCTCAGTTGATGTATTTAAAAATATGGAAGTACATGTTTTTAAGAGACATGGTTGATTACATGCAATATCCAGATCATGTGCCTAAGATCACACTGTGAGTGAAGCTTGATTATTAACGGATCTGGGTGAATAACATGCTCAGTTGATGTCTTTAAAAATATGAAAGTACATGTTTTTTAACGACATGGTAGATTACATGTAACATCCTGGTCATCTGCCTAAGATTACACTGATGGATGAATCAAGCTTCACTCACAGTGTGATCTTAGGCACATGACCAGGATGTTACATGTAATGAGAAATTAATGTTATGGCTTGCTTATATATAGGTGGCCTGTTTTTGGCCTGTAGAGACAGTGAAATAATATGAGCAGAAACACACATACTGCTTGCAGAGACAGACATGGTAGATTATATGTAACATTCTGGTCATGTGCCTAAGATCACACTGTGAGTCAAGCTTGATTTTAAATGGATCTGGGTGAATAACATGCTTAGTTGATGTCTTTAAAAATATGGAACTACATGTTTTCTAGAGACATGGTACATAACATGTAACATACTGGTCATGTGCCTAAGATCACACTGACGGGTGAATCAAGCTTCACTCACAGTGTGATCTTAGGCACATGACCAGGATGTTACCTGTAATGAGAAATTAATGTTATGTCTTGCTTATATATAGGTGGCCTGTTTTTGGCCTGTAGATACAGTGAAATAATATGAGCAGAAACACACATACTACTTGCAGAGACAGACGTGGTAGATTATATGTAACATCCTGGTCATGTGCCTAAGATCACACTGTGAGTCAAGCTTGAATTTAAATGGATCTGGGTGAATAATATTCTTAGCTGATGTCTTTAAATATATGGAAGTACATGTTTTTTAAAGACATGGTGGATTACATGTAACATCCTGGTCATGTGCCTAAGATCACACTGATGGGTGAATCAAGCTTCACTCACAGTGTGATCTAAGGCACATGACCAGGAGGTTGCATGTAATGAGAAATTAATGTTATGTCTTGCTTATATATAGGTGGCCTGTTTTTGGCCTGTAGAGACAGTGAAATAATAGGAGCAGAAACACACATACTGCTTGCAGAGACAGACATGGTAGATTATATGTAACATCCTGGTCATGTGCCTAAGATCACACTGTGAGTCAAGCTTGATTTTAAATGGATCTGGGTGAATAACATGCTTAGTTGATGTCTTTTAAAATATGGAACTACATGTTTTCTAAAGACATGGTACATAACATGTAACACCCTGGTCATGTGCCTAAGATCACACTGATGGGTGAATCAAGCTTCACTCACAGTGTAATCTTAGGCACATGACCAGGATGTTACATGTAATGAGAAATTAATGTTATGTCTTGCTAATATATAGGTGGCCTGTTTTTGGCCCGTAGAGACAGTGAAATAATATGAGCAGAAACACAGATACTGCTTGCAGAGACAGACATGGTAGATTATATGTAACATCCTGGTCATGTGCCTAAGATCACACTGTGAGTCAAGCTTGATTTGAAAGGGGTCTGGGTGAATAATATGCTTAGTTGATGTCTTTAAAAATATGGAAGTTCCTGTTTTTTAAAGACATGGTAGATTACATGTAACATCCTGGTCATGTGCCTAAGATCACACTGATGGGTGAATGAAGCTTCACTCACAGTGTGAGCTAAGGCACATGACCAGGATGTTGCATGTAATGAGAAATTAATGTTATGTCTTGCTTATATATAGGTGGCCTGTTTTTGGCCTGTAGAGACAGTGAAATAATATGAGCAGAAGAACACATACTGCTTGCAGAGACAGACATGGTAGATTATATGTAACATTCTGGTCATGTGCCTAAGATCACACTGTGAGTCAAGCTTGATTTTAAATGGATCTGGGTGAATAACATGCTTAGTTGATGTCTTTAAAAATATGGAACTACATGTTTTCTAAAGACATGGTACATAACATATAACATCCTGGTCATGTGCCAAAGATCACACTGATGGGTGAATCAAGCTTCACTTACAGTGTGATCGTAGGCACATGACCAGGATGTTACATGTAATCAGAAATTAATGTTATGTCTTGCTTATATATAGGTGGCCTGTTTTTGGCCTGTAGAGACATTGAAATAATATGAGCAGAGACACAGATACTGCTTGCAGAGACAGACATGGTAGATTATATGTAACATCCTGGTCATGTGCCTAAGATCACACTGTGAGTCAAGCTTGATTTGAAAGGGGTCTGGGTGAATAATATGCTTAGTTGATGTCTTTAAAAATATGGAACTACATGTTTTCTAAAGACATGGTACATAACATATAACATCCTGGTCATGTGCCAAAGATCACACTGATGGGTGAATCAAGCTTCACTCACAGTGTGATCTTAGGCACATGACCAGGATGTTACATGTAATAAGAAATTAATGTTATGTCTTGCTTATATATAGGTGGCCTGTTTTTGGCCTGTAGAGACATTGAAATAATATGAGCAGAGACACACTTACTGCTTGCAGAGACAGACATGGTAGCTTTTATGTAACATCCTGGTCATGTGCCTAAGATCACACTGTGAGTTAAGCTTGATTTTTAATGGATCTGGGTGAATAATATGCTCAGTTGATGTATTTAAAAATATGAAAGAACATATTTTTAAGAGACATGGTTGATTACATGCAACATCCAGATCATGTGCCTAAGATCACACTGTGAGTGAAGCTTGATTTTTAACGGATCTGGGTGAATAACATGCTCAGTTGATGTCTTTAAAAATATGAAAGTACATGTTTTTTAACGACATGGTAGATTACATGTAACATCCTGGTCATCTGCCTAAGATTACACTGATGGATGAATCAAGCTTCACTCACAGTGTGATCTTAGGCACATGACCAGGATGTTACATGTAATGAGAAATTAATGTTATGGCTTGCTTATATATAGGTGGCCTGTTTTTGGCCTGTAGAGACAGTGAAATAATATGAGCAGAAACACACATACTGCTTGCAGAGACAGACATGGTAGATTATATGTAACATTCTGGTCATGTGCCTAAGATCACACTGTGAGTCAAGCTTGATTTTAAATGGATCTGGGTGAATAACATGCTTAGTTGATGTCTTTAAAAATATGGAACTACATGTTTTCTAAAGACATGGTACATAACATGTAACATACTGGTCATGTGCCTAAGATCACACTGACGGGTGAATCAAGCTTCACTCACAATGTGATCTTAGGCACATGACCAGGATGTTACATGTAATGAGAAATTAATGTTATGTCTTGCTTATATATAGGTGGCCTGTTTTTGGCCTGTAGAGACAGTGAAAGAATATGAGCAGAGACACACATACTGCTTGCAGAGACAGACATAGTAGATTATATGTAACATCCTGGTCATGTGCCTAAGATCACACTGTGAGTCAAGCTTGATTTTAAATGGATCTGGGTGAATAATATGCTTAGTTGATGTCTTTAAAAATATGGAAGTACATGTTTTTAAGAGACATGGTTGATTACATGCAACATCCAGATCATGTGCCTAAGATCACACTGTGAGTGAAGCTTGATTTTTAACGGATCTGGGTGAATAACATGCTCAGTTGATGTTTTTAAAAATATGAAAGTACATGTTTTTTAACGACATGGTAGATTACATGTAACATCCTGGTCATCTGCCTAAGATTACACTGATGGATGAATCAAGCTTCACTCACAGTGTGATCTTAGGCACATGACCAGGATGTTACATGTAATAAGAAATTAATGTTATGTCTTGCTTATATTTAGGTGGCCTGTTTTTGGCCTGTAGAGACATTGAAATAATATGAGCAGAGACACACTTACTGCTTGCAGAGACAGACATGGTAGCTTTTATGTAACATCCTGGTCATGTGCCTAAGATCACACTGTGAGTTAAGCTTGATTTTTAATGGATCTGGGTGAATAATATGCTCAGTTGATGTATTTAAAAATATGAAAGTACATGTTTTCTAAAGACATGGTACATAACATGTAAAATCCTGGTCATGTGCCTAAGATCACACTGATGGGTGAATCAAGCTTCGCTCACAGTGTGATCTTAGGCACATGCCCAGGATGTTACATGTAATGAGAAATTAATGGTATGCCTTGCTTATATATAGGTGGCCTGTTTTTAGCCTGTAGAGACAGTGAAATAATATGAGCAGAAACACACTGGTTGTCCGGTTGAAAAAGAAGAGATTGTGCCTAGAAATACAGAAGAGGTGTTAGCTGATTAAGTTTTAGGGAGATGTCCTAAGGCTCCAGTGTATACTTGGAATTGTAGTAGTATTTGTAGTGTGTGACAGGATTCAATTGATTTGTTTCGCAGTTTCTTATGGACATATACTAAGAAAAGTGTAAAACAACAAATGAAAATTTTACAAGAGTTGAATCCTTGTAGAGTGAGAGAAAAAACAGGTTTGCACGAGCCTTCACTGGCTTGTCTTTCAAGAAAAGTATGTCAGAGTGTTTTTCACCATTTTAGGATGTTAGCAGTGCATCATAATAAAGTGAGGACATTAGTGAGAAGGTTGTATTATGCAAAAAGTCCAGCACTTAAACTAAAACAGTTAAACAGTGCTCTTTTGCATGGAACTGAATTAGATGTGAAAAATATTTGTGATGAAATTGAGTTTTGTTACTTTGGTGAAAAAGAGGACAGTGCAGAAATTGATACAGTAATAGAAGGTAATGTAGAAGAGAATGTAGAGATTATAAGTACAGAAACTTTTGAACATGAAATTACAAAGTTTAAGGTCAATTCAAGTGAAAGGCCTAATTTTACTTGTGTGTGTTGTCGATGAACTCATTATAAGCATCAGACTAGATTAGTTGATTTATATGTAAAAAGCGAAAAGATAAATATTAATGAGTGGAAGGATTTTGCAACTTAATTGTTGGTAGAAAATTGTTTTGATTTGGGTTCTGATCAACGTATTTGTAAATATTGTTATAATAAATTAAATGAAAAAAGAATGCCTGCTAGAGCTGTTCATAATAATCTGGAGTTGGTAGACATTCGTACTGAATTGATGGATTTAAATACATAAGAGTCTATTCTGATTCAATGTGTGCATCCTTTTCAGGCTATTGTTCGCATGGAGCCTAAGACATGGAAATTGCCTCCTTCAGATTTACAGAGAGGATGAAAGGGAAGAGTTGTTTATTTGCCTCTAGATTTTAAGAAAAATATTGATACAATTGGTGTCGAAAAAGTAGAAGAGGAACCTCTGGTTATTCTACTTAATGGTGTTCCGACAAAGAGTAAGAAAATCTGGCAAGAATTAGTGGATGTTAGGAAAGTCAAAAAGGCAACGTTGTATCTGGTACAAAATAATCAGTACTATAAAAATGTATATGTGGGAGAAGAGGAAACAACTGTATAAGACGACACTGATTTCTCAGCTAGGCAAATTGAAAAAGTTGATGTCTCTAGAAGTGAAGAAATTTATGAACATTATAGTGTTCATCCATTGCATTCCAAAGAAGTAATGGGGAATGCTATTGACTTGTTTCAAATGAAAAAAGCCTAAGGAAGTCCCATTAGTGTATATGAAGAAAGTTTGGAAGCTCGTTGTTTTCCACAGTTATTTCCAACTGGTGAAGGTGGACGATATGACGACCGACCTGTTCAAATTCCTGAATCTGAATAACGGACTTCAAGATTATATGCAGAAGATCCAAGATTTCGTCAATGCATTCCATATTTGTTCCATCTACTGTTTGAGAGTGACTTGCCTGGACTTTCTTTTGCAGTAAACTATATACTGAAAAGTGGAACACATCTACAAAATGTTTCGGCAAGGGATTTTATGGATAAAGTTAAACTGCAAGACAGTGTTTTGGAATCTCAGCTAATTAATCTCATGGCATGTCAGTGTGGTACTAACGAGTATTGGTACCGTCGCCATGGGGAATTGAAATGTATGCTAAGAAACTTAGGAACTCCTACATGGTTCCTCACTCTTAGCTGTGCTGAGTATGCTTGGGAAGACTTACTTGAATTTCTACGAGAGGCAAATAAAAACATTGAAAATATTGATTACAAGACACCTGGAGAACTGTGCTCTTTGGATCCAGTTAATGTATGCAGATATTTCAATCATAGGTTGGAAGCTATGATGTATTTTATTACAAACAAAAAAAAATCCTCCGCTTGGAGAGGTGTTGGATTTCTTTTGGAGAAAGGAGTATCAAGCAAGAGGTGCCCTTCACATACATATGCTGCTATGGATTAAAGATGCACCAAAATTTGGAACAGAGTCACATGAGAAAGTGATGAGTTTTATTGAGCAGTATTCTACATGTGCTGTTCCGAAAAGTACAGAAGAAAACAATTTAAGACATGAAGTTTTACGCTTTCAAACCCATCGTTGTGGGAAATAATGTCGTTGAAAATACAAATCCAAGGACAAGTTCTACACAAAATGTCGTTTTGCATTTCCACGTCCAGTAACATCGAAAGGAAGAGTGAACAATTTTATGTCTTCTCTGCGACATACTGGGACAAGAAAATCACCCAAAAATACATACAGCCTAAGAAGAAATGAGGAGTCCAAATACATAAATGACTACAACCCAGTCATTTTGTCCATGTGGAATGCTAACATGGATATTCAATAGGTTGCTGATAACTCTATTGCTGTGGCTCGATATGTGACGACTTACATCACAAAATCAGAAGAGATGGAACTGAAAGAAATGTGGGAGGAAATTTCACATGAAAAGAGTCTAAGCAAGAAATTATACAGTTACAGTCTGAAGATGTTGTCGCAATGAGAAATTGAAGCATACGAATGTTCTGATCGGTTATCATCAGCAAGTCTATATGCCAAATCTAGAACCATCATTTGGGTGAGTCTAGAGCTTGCTGCAACACAAAAGCGAGTTTTGAAATCTGTACAAGAAAATGAGTATTTGGCAGAGAAAGAAACAGACAGTACAGATATTTTGAAGACAAACATGTTGGATACATACTATCTGAATAGAAGTAGTCATCTTGAGAATGTTTGTCTCTATGAAGTTCTGCAAACCTATACTTTTAAGAGGAACGTCACAGAAGACATCAATAAATGTGTATATGCTGTAATTGGAAGTGAAGGCTGTCTAGTGAAACAAAGAAAAGGGCATTTTATTAATCATCAAAAATTGAGTTGTGAATCTCCAGACAAAAGGGAATTTATTACTTAGCTCTTTTGCAACTCTTTAAGCCTTGGCGAAGAGAAGAGGAACTACTTGGAGATTTTCTTACTTATGAAGATTTGTCAATGCAACCAAGGATACAATAGAATGTCCTGTTTTTTCAAATTATCTGCAAATGTTGAACGAGGAAATACAGCAAGAAGCTACAATTGCAGCAGAGATTGCTAGAGACAGTTCTCAAGACAGTCAGAGTTCTGTTTCACTGAGTCAGGATCCACTTGGTGGACCAATTATAGAAAATGAAGCTGCCACTGCCATGGATGAAGTGGAAAGAGCCATGGAACAAGTTCAGGAGGATGTAGTTAACTTAGAAGATTTGGAAAAAGAACTAAACGTTGAGCAGAGGCAAATATATGACGAAGTCACAGAACACATTGAGCATGGTTTATCTCATGAGAAAAAAAAGTGCTCATGTACATCATTTATACCTGTTCGACTGTACGTGAGTGGAGAAGCAGGAACTGGAAAAAGTTTCCTGATTAAAGCAATTGCAACGTATCTGCAGAAAAGAACAGAGTCATCGTTGTCTTGTGTTGTTACGGCTCCAAATGGGTTGGCATCACACAACATTAAAGGGATTACTTTACATCGCTTATTGATGCTGCCAGTAGAGCATGATAATAAATTACAGTACCACAAGCTATTTGGAGAAGCTTGTTGGGAAGTTTCAAGAGTCCTAAAGAAAATGAAACTTCTTATCATTGATGAAGGAAGCATGGTAACAAATGTAATGCTTGCTTTTGTGCATTTAAGAATGCAAGAAATTCTTAAAACAGAGTATGATGTGTTATTTGGAGGCAAACACATCATCGTTTTTGGAAATCTACTGCAACTAACTCCAGTGAAAGGACAGCCAGTGTTTAAAATGCTTACACATGAAGATACCAGGAAGTGCCTAGGAAGCATTGGAAATGTTGACATATGGTTACATTTCAAATATGCAGATCTGCTTCAAAATATGCGACAGGCAAAGGATGAAGATTATAAAAATATTCTACAAGATGTAGGAATTGGAAAACTAACTGAGCATGGCAAAGAAGCTTTATATGGACGATTAATTTCAAATTTGTTTCCAAATGAAAATATTCTCCCAGAGAATATTTTTATGAAAACTCCTGAAAACAAATCTGTTATATGCTTGATGCCAACTCTGAAAGAATGTTCAATATTCAACAACAAAATATTAAAGTTGGAAAATCAAGAGATTCTGAAAATGGAAGCTATTGATAAAATCGAACATGAAGGAGCAACTATTATTTTGTCTGAAAAGTTAAAATCAAAATTGGATTCTTTAGAGAAGACAATATCTAAAACTGCTGGTTTGGAAAAGACTCTGTATGCATCTTTAAATTGTCGTATAATTTTATGACGTAATTTACATGTGGAAAGAGGTTTAGTAAATGGAGCAATAGGTCATGTTGTTGATTTTGTGAATTACCTAAATAGAGATGGAATTGAATTTTAAAAAATTAAATTTGATGGTATTGAAGAAGTACAACAAATCAGTCATTGTTCTGCACAATTTTTGCTTGTGAAACATTTATATGTCCGCCGAAAACAGTTTCCTGTTTCTTTGGCATATGCAGTGACTATTCATAAATCTCAAGGTTTAAGTGTAGATAGTGCTTTGGTGAATATTGGAAGTTCTTTGTTCAATGAGGGTATGGCATATGTTGCTTTATCTCGAGTCAGAACTTTATCAGGATTGTACTTGATTGATTTTGATGAGACACATATTAATGCAGATCTAAATTGTGTAAAAGAATATAATCGGTTAAGTAGAGAGTATGCTCCAAATTTACCTTAATATCCTCCATTTGAAAAGCGTGTGGGAGGCCGAAAAAGAAGAAATGAGAAAAATTGTAGTGAAGTTGTAGCAAAAAGAAAAAAGGTAGATGAACCAGTAATTGTAAGCAGAAACTAAATGGATTCAGTTAAAGATGTTGTTGGATTTCAGTTTGAAAATAGTTCTGGTGTCAACTGCTATGCTAATGTAGTGGTTAATGTTGTTTTTTTCTCCAAACTGTATGAGAACAGATTGCTGAAAATCGTGATCAAACATTGTGTTGTTTATTAAATTCTTTATTAGAGAAATGTAGCAGTGATAGAACAAAAATACAAAGTGTTTCTGAAATTCGAAATGTTTTAGACATATGTTCTGGTCTAAATCAATTTTCACAGAATATTCAGCAAGATTGTCAGGAATTTCTAATGTATATGCTTGTTGTTTTGCAAGATGAAGGTGTAGATGTAGAAAATCTTTTTGGCCTTTCTTATAAATGGCAACATGACTGCGACAATTGCTCCTTTTCAAGTAGTACTACAATAGACACTGAAAGATTTATATATTTGACTTCACCAGACTGCAAATCAGTGTCATTTAATAATCTAGTTAAACAAGCAAATCAAAGCATGGTCAGTACTCAATGTAAATCAGCAATGCTATCAACATTATTTATACAAAGATATGGACAGTATTTTATTTTAATGTTCCAACGATGTAGACCTGATGGAACTAAATTGACAACATTAATTAAAAATGTTGTGGCTTCTCAATTATCAATTTCAGCAAGAACCTTTACAACTGCAGCAGTTATTTACCATGATGGCCCTTCAACAACATCAGGACATTGCACAGCTTATTTAAAATGTCTTAAAGGATGGAAACACTGTAATGATACTCAATTGACTTTCAAACAATGTTTGCCTTCTGACTTACAAAATTCTTACCTAGTGTTCTTACAACCGAAATTTTAGGGAAGGTAATTGGCCTATGAAGATTGCAGCAGTTAATATAACTTAGTTTGCCGTTCAAAATTACTTTCTGAATGAGAGTGATGAAGATAATAAAAAACATGTAGTTGTCATAGAGATAGTATATGTATATCACATAGTGTGTGCTGTGAGTATTATAGAAAATATTTATAAAAAGTAAGCTAGAGGTGGAAATAAAACTATTGTTTCATAATGTAAAAGATGGAGCTTTTCTTTCAGAAACTCGGGTAAATGAGAGATTAAGAATACTCTGGACCAATTTCCGAAGAAAAGGACTTTCCATATACTATTTGTCCTCGTGGAAAAGTAGATGGATCAAAAGTGAGTTTAGATATGTTTTTTCTAAATGTTACATTATTTATTAAAACATTGTATGGGTTTTTTAAACACAATCATTTTGATTGTGTTTTTTTTGCCCGCTGTTATATGATGAGTAGTATTGAAGTCACTGTTTTAAGTGAAATTCAATATATTCTGAGAACAGCAAAAATAAACCATATAACATGTTGTACAAATTATTTTGTATTTTCTAATATTAAATATATTATTCTCCCCTTCTCTTATGCTCGCTCACATATTTCCACCCTATATCACTCCTCTTAACTCACCCTCACTGGCCTTTTTTTCACTCTCCCCCACATCCATTCCCTTATTCCACTTTCCTCACTTATTCTCATTCTCCACTCCTTCACGGCCCTTTCCCTCTCCCCCATCCACCACTTTCCAGCTGTCAGTCACTCTACTTCACCCCCCTTCCAGTTGTTTCCTTTCTTTGTTCCCTCAATAATTCCCCTTCTCTCACTCACCTTATTACACTTCACTCACTCCTTCTCTCACTTCCTCTGTCCTCTCACATCCTCACTCCCCTTCCCTCACTCCCTCTCTCTTAGCCTCAGTCTCTCGATCCTCTCACTCTCTCACTCCTCTTCCGTCATGCTTACTCCCTAATACTCACCCACACTCCCTTACTTACCTTTCTTTGCTCTCTCACTCAGTTCCTTTCTGCCACTCTTTCCTTCACCACCTATATGTTCTCACTCCTTCACTTCCCTTGTCTCAAGCTCACTTGCATTTATCCTCTTTATTTTCCCTTTTTCATTAACCTCACTGCCCTTCACTCACCCTCTCTCACCCTTGTTCTCTTACTCCAGTTCCTTCAGTTATCCTCATTCATCATCTTTAAATACCCTTCCTCTTTCTCTCCTCACGCACTTACCTTTTCCGAGTCCCTTTTTTTCACTTTTCTTCCCTTTCTTCCCTTCCTTTGCTCCCTCAGTCATTCTCCTTCCTTTACTCACCTTACTGCAGTTTACTCACTCTTTCTCTCACTCCCTCTGTTCTCTCATATTCTCACTTGTCTTCCCTCACTCCCTCTCTGTTACCTTCACTCCCATTGTCTCCTCACTGTCTTACAACCCTACATTCACCATCACTAACCTTCCATGTCTCATTGTCATTAATCCACCGTTATTCACTACTGCTTCTCTGTCACTCACTCCCCTTTCTTTACTCCCCTTTTTTCCTTTAGTTTTCCTAATGCACATTCCTTTAGTATCTTACTCACCTTCAGTTCATTGCTCTCTCCTGCTCTTGTTCACTGTCAATGAATGTATCCATGTCATTATCCTTTTAGTAATTTGCTCTCTCTCTATTTCTTTTTACCTCTCTCTGACCTTCACCATTCCTTTGTTTTTCTTTCTGAGTCCTTCACTTCTACTTTATCTCTTACTAACCTTTTATGACTTTTAATCTCCTACTTTGTCTCTTGTATTGTAAAATATATATTATAAATATACTAACTTATTTTTTTTCTCTTTCACAGATATTAAATGTAATGAAAATATGTAATTAAGTTTACATTACTTATAAGGTAAGTTTGATGTACAAAATTTACTTTCCCTATACTCTTTTCCTTAACCTCACTACTCTTCTCTGATGCTCCCATACCCCTGTTCCCTTATTGCACCTGCCTCACTTGTTCTGAATTCCCACGTTTACTCCCATTTTCCTCACTCCTCTCTCACACTCACCTTCTTTCAGACCTTCTCCTTTACTTTCCTTCCTCTCTCTTCCCTTTCTTCACTCCTTTACTCTTTTCCCTTCCCTTACTCTCCTTACTCTACTACACTAACTCCTTCTCTTACTCCCTCTGTCCTCTTACTTCTACACTCCCCTTCCCTCATTCTCTCTCTGTTAGCCTCATTCTCTCTGTCCTCTTAGTCTCTCACTCCTCTTCTGTCACACTCACTCCGTATAACTTAGCCATACTCCCACACTCACCTTCTTACAGACCTTCTCCTTTACTTTCCTTCCTCTCTCTTCCCTTGTTTGGCCCCTCACTTTTGTCCCTTCCCTTACTCTCCTTTCTCTACTACACTAACTCTTTCTCTTACTCCCTGTCCTCTTAGTTCTACACTCCCCTTCCCTCATTCTCTCTGTTAGCCTTATTCTCTCCGTCCCCTCAGTCTCTCACTCCTCTTTTGTCACGCTCACACCCTATAACTCAGCCATACTCCCACACTCACCTTCTTTCAGACCTTATCCTTTACTTTCCTTCCTCTCTCTTCTCTTACTTCATTCCTTTACTCTTTTCCCTTCCCTTACTCTCCTTTCTCCACTACACTAACTCTTTCTCTTACTCCCTGTCCTCTTAGTTCTACACTCCCCTTCCCTCATTCTCTCTCTGTTAGCCTTATTCTCTCCGTCCCCTTAGTCTCTCACACCTCTTCTGTCACGCTCACTCCCTATAAATCAGCTACACTCCCACACTTACCTTCTTTCAAATCTTCTCCTTTACTTTCCTTCCTGTCTCTTCCCTTCTTTCGCTCCTTCACACTTTTCCCTTCCCTTACTCTCCTTACTCCACTTCACTAACTCCTTCTCTTAATCCCTCTGTCCTGTTAGTTCTACACTTTCCTTCCCTCCTTCTCTCTCTGTTAGCCTCATTCTCTACGTCCTCTTAGTCTCTCACTCCTCTTCTGTCACACTCACTCCGTATAACTCAGCCATACTCCCACACTCACCTTCTTTCAGACTTTCTCCTTTACTTTCCTTCCTCTCTCTTCCCTTGTTTCGCTCTTTCACACTTTTCTCTTCCCTTTCTCTCCTTACTCCACTTCACTAACTCCTTCTCTTACTCCCTCTGTCCTGTTAGTTCTACACTTTCCTTCCCTCATTCTCTCTCTGTTAGCCTCACTCTCTACGTCCTCTTAGTCTCTCACTCCTCTTCTGTCACACTCACTCCGTATAACTCAGCCTTACTCCCACACTCACCTTCTTACAGACCTTCTCCTTTACTTTCCTTCCTCTCTCTTCCCTTGTTTCGCTCCTTCCCTTTTTTCCCTTCCCTTACTCTCCTTACTCCACTTCACTAACTCCTTCTCTCACTCCCTCTGTCCTGTTAGTTCTACACTTCCCTTCCCTCATTCTCTCTCTGTTAGCTTCATTCTCTCCGTCCCCTTATTCTCTCACGCCTCTTCTGTCACACTCACTCCGTATAACTCAGCCATACTTCCACACTCACCTTCTTTCAGACCTTGTCCTTTACTTCCCTTCCTCTCTCTTCCCTTGTTTCGCTCTTTCACACTTTTCTCTTCCCTTACTCTCCTTTCTCCACTACACTAACTCTTTCTCTTACTCCCTGTCCTCTTAGTTCAACACTCCCCTTCCCTCATTCTCTCTCTGTTAGCCTTATTCTCTCCGTCCCCTTAGTCTCTCACACCTCTTCTGTCACTCTCACTCCCTATAACTCAGCTACACTCCCACACTTACCTTCTTTCAAATCTTCTCCTTTACTTTCCTTCCTGTCTCTTCCCTTCTTTCGCTCCTTCACACTTTTCCCTTCCCTTACTCTCCTTACTCCACTTCACTAACTCCTTCTCTTACTCCCTCTGTCCTGTTAGTTCTACACTTCCCTTCCCTCATTCTCTCTCTGTTAGCTTCATTCTCTCCATCCCCTTAGTCTCTCACGCCTCTTCTGTCACACTCACTCCTTATAACTCAGCCATACTTCCACACTCACCTTCTTTCAGACCTTGTCCTTTACTTCACTTCCTCTCTCTTCCCTTGTTTCGCTCTTTCACACTTTTCTCTTCCCTTACTCGCCTTTCTCCACTACACTAACTCTTTCTCTTACTCCCTGTCCTCGTAGTTCTACACTTTCCTTCCCTCATTCTCTCTCTGTTAGCCTCATTCTCTACGTCCTCTTAGTCTCTCACTCCTCTTCTGTCACACTCACTCCGTATAACTCAGCCATACTCCCACACTCACCTTCTTACAGACCTTCTCCATTACTTTCCTTCCTCTCTCTTCCCTTGTTTCGCTCCTTCCCTTTTTTCCCTTCCCTTACTCTCCTTACTCCACTTCACTAACTCCTTCTCTTACTCCCTCTGTCCTGTTAGTTCTACACTTTCCTTCCCTCATTCTCTCTCTGTTAGCCTCATTCTCTACGTCCTCTTAGTCTCTCACTCCTCTTATGTCACACTCACTCCCTATAACTCAGCCATAATCCCACACTCACCTTCTTTCAGACCTTCTCCTTTACTTTCCTTCCTCTCTCTTCCCTTGTTTCGCTCTTTCACTCTTTTCCCTTTCCTTACTCTCCTTCTCCACTACACTAACTCTTTCTCTTACTCCCTGTCCTCTTAGTTCTACACTCCCCTTCCCTCATTCTCTCTCTGTTAGCCTTATTCTCTCCGTCCCCTTAGTCTCTCAAACCTCTTCTGTCACGCTCACTCCCTATAACTCAGCTACACTCCCACACTTACCTTCTTTCAAATCTTCTCCTTTACTTTCCTTCCTGTCTCTTCCCTTCTTTCGCTCCTTCACACTTTTCCCTTCCCTTACTCTCCTTACTCCACTTCACTAATTCCTTCTCTTACTCCCTCTGTCCTGTTAGTTCTACACTTTCCTTCCCTCATTCTCTCTCTGTTAGCCTCATTCTCTACGTCCTCTTAGTCTCTCACTCCTCTTCTGTCACACTCACTCCGTATAACTCAGCCATACTCCCACACTCACCTTCTTACAGACCTTCTCCTTTACTTTCCTTCCTCTCTCTTCCCTTGTTTTGCTCCTTCCCTTTTTTCCCTTCCCTTACTCTCCTTACTCCACTTCACTAACTCCTTCTCTTACTCCCTCTGTCCTGTTAGTTCTACACTTTCCTTCCCTCATTCTCTCTCTGTTAGCCTCATTCTCTACGTCCTCTTAGTCTCTCACTCCTCTTCTGTCACACTCACTCCCTATAACTCAGCCATACTCCCACACTCACCTTCTTTCAGACCTTCTCCTTTACTTTCCTTCCTCTCTCATCCCTTGTTTCGCTCTTTCACTGTTTTCCCTTTCCTTACTCTCCTTTCTCCACTACACTAACTCTTTCTCTTACTCCCTGTCCTCTTAGTTCTACACTCCCCTTCCCTCATTCTCTCTCTGTTAGCCTTATTCTCTCCGTCCCCTTAGTCTCTCACACCTCTTCTGTCACGCTCACTCCCTATAACTCAGCTACACTCCCACACTTACCTTCTTTCAAATCTTCTCCTTTACTTTCCTTCCTGTCTCTTCCCTTCTTTCGAACCTTCACACTTTTCCCTTCCCTTACTCTCCTTACTCCACTTCACTAACTCCTTCTCTTACTCCCTCTGTCCTGTTAGTTCTACACTTTCCTTCCCTCATTCTCTCTCTGTTAGCCTCATTCTCTACGTCCTCTTAGTCTCTCACTCCTCTTCTGTCACACTCACTCCGTATAACTCAGCCATACTCCCACACTCACCTTCTTACAGACCTTCTCCTTTACTTTCCTTCCTCTCTCTTCCCTTGTTTCACTCCTTCCCTATTTTCCCTTCCCTTACTCTCTTTACTCCACTTCACTAACTCCTTCTCTTACTCCTTCTGTCCTGTTAGTTCTACACTTTCCTTCCCTCATTCTCTCTTTGTTAGCCTCATTCTCGCTGTCCCTTTAGTCTCTCACTCCTCTTCTATCACGCTCATTCCCTATAACACATCCATACTCCCACACTCACCTTCTTTTAAACCTTCTCCTTTACTTTCCTTCCTGTCTCTTCCCTTCTTTCGCTCCTTCACTCTTTTCCCTTCCCTTACTCTCCTTACTCTACTTCACTAACTCCGTCTCTTAGTCCCTCTGTCCTCTTAGTTCTACACTCCCCTTCTCTCATTCTCTCTCTGTTAGCCTCATTCTCTCCGTCCCCTTAGTCTCTCACTCCTCTTCTGTCACACTCAATCCGTATAACTCAGCCATACTCCCACACTCACCTTCTTTCAGACCTTCTCCTTTACTTCCCTTCCTCTCTCTTCCCTTGTTTCGCTCTTTCACTGTTTTCCCTTTCCTTACTCTCCTTTCTCCACTACACTAACTCTTTCTCTTACTCCCTGTCCTCTTAGTTCTACACTCCCCTTCCCTCATTCTCTCTCTGTTAGCCTTATTCTCTCCGTCCCCTTAGTCTCTCACACCTCTTCTGTCACGCTCACTCCCTATAACTCAGCCATACTCCCACACTCACCTTCTTACAGACCTTCTCCTTTACTTTCCTTCCTCTCTCTTCCCTTGTTTCACTCCTTCCCTTTTTTCCCTTCCCTTACTCTCTTTACTCCACTTCACTAACTCCTTCTCTTACTCCCTCTGTCCTGTTAGTTCTACACTTTCCTTCCCTCATTCTCTCTTTGTTAGCCTCATTCTCGCTGTCCCTTTAGTCTCTCACTCCTCTTCTATCACGCTCATTCCCTATAACACATCCATACTCCCACACTCACCTTCTTTTAAACCTTCTCCTTTACTTTCCTTCCTGTCTCTTCCCTTCTTTCGCTCCTTCACTCTTTTCCCTTCCCTTACTCTTGTCGTGTATTTCTATAGGTTCTGATTCGATCCCCCTATTCCTGACCCTATTCTGGTTAAACTTACTAGCTAGTTAACTAACAGTCAGCCCATGAGGCAAGAAATCCCCCATGATGCAGATACCGTTATCTGACGCAGTCACACTACGGCACAGGAACGTGTTATCTGATTAGGTCATAACGCTTGAGATCTAATTAGACAAGCGACATTCCTCCAGCCCCTGATAAGGCATACGACGTTCTCATAACAAATCAAACCTATGACAACCTGGATAATCCGTGCGGCCATTGTTTTGATTTCACAGAGAACTTTAGTAAAGAATGTGCTAACGAGCAAGTCGTATGACATCTTTATTGACGTACCTATGTCCATCCTTACGTCAATCTCGGCACCTTTAAGGTATAAATATTGCCGACCTTGCCCTATGCAAAGACACGCGTGGTGACAAGACGGAGCAGCCATACTTGCCGAAGCCGAGAGCAGAAGCAGACCCCGCAGGCAGCAGCCCCGCCTTCCTGACGCGCTGAGAGACGCGCTGCTATCTCAAGCCGAGAGACCCAGCACCGGCGCTTCTGGGCAGCCCTCGCAGGCAGCCTGGAATATCGAGAGCAGAGAAAGAGATACCATTCCTCATTCATCCTAAATTCCAGGTACAGAACTGAATAACCCCTCCTAGAGAATTCTTTAGTTATTCACTTGGCAAAAACAAACTTAAACTAAACTGTAACTTTCTATTCCCGCCCACGCATTAGACTTAGGTCAGGTACACGGGGTAGGCGTATTTAGAAACACCAGTTGAGTACGTTTAGTCAAATGTATATGTGTATGTAAATATATTTTAATCATTTTAAACATCATATGGCTCAGAAACCATATCAATGTTTTTACAGTATTATTTTATACTATTGCTTCTAATGTATGCACTTTACTTAACTATAAGTATTGCAATAATATCGATCCATTTCTCTTGTACGAGAAAAGAGACTGATCAATAAATAACATCTTTTATTGAACACGCCCGTCTCTTCCTTTTCTCTACATTCTGATGAGACTAAGAATGCACGTACTGACTGAGTAAAATAATTGCCTTGTGCTCACACGACTCTTGAGATTGACTCTTGATTAGGGGAGAGCAAAGTTGTCATGTTCTATGGTTGTCAGAAACTAAATCCCTTCTTGTCTAATCAGGGGAGTTAATCCTTCCTTGAACATTCGAGAAAGTTTCTAGCGAACTCTGAGCTTAGCTGGCAAACCCAAAAATTAAGTCTAGTATCGACAGTAGTAGACCTAGTTAACGTCTGGCCTAGGCCTTTACTGCTGTAGGCACTATTCCAATGCGCAGAGCCTATTGGGAAAATAGGAGCTACACTACATGGCGCCCAACGCGTTTGGAAAGGGCGATAAAACTAACGTAAGACATTTAGAGTAACTCAGTCGTGCTTTCTCACTCAGACCCCTTTTCCCAAATACTCCAAAGACGTCTGGAGTGGGTGAAAGGTTATTATATCCTCCAAAACCTCGCAGGAGGGAACTCCTATGTATGGTTCTTGGTCTAGTCAACGTTGAAGGATAAAACAGTTCCAAAATATTGTGCATCTAATCTCTGTTTCCATAAAGAAACCTGATCTGCAAACAAAAATAATACCATCCTGTCAGTAAAATGGGAGACAGCGATGGAGAAAGAGAGGCAATTAGATTAGCTACTGAAATAGCAGATGCTGATGCTACCATGCAAGCAGCAGACGCGGATATAATACTTATTCCGGTCATTAAAAGGAGATCTATAACCTTAAAACTTATAGAAAATGGACTGACACCTAGAGGTGGCACAGTCATATTCGTAATTGAGGCACACGAATATCGGCAGACAGAGGTATACTATACATGGATACATTTTCCAGCAGCAAATGCTGTAACAAAGTACTTCCACTATTACAAAGTAGAGGAACCTCCTGAAACGTACACTCCTTTCGAGGAGGTGGAAGTACCACTCAAATTCCAAGAGCATTTGCTCTTATTTGATGGCGCCCTAATACATAACAATCACATTACAAGGCTCGGTCCTTTAGGAAGACCAGGAGCAACGTGGCCGGTCCTAGCCGGATACACACCACATCCAGACATCGAAAGAATGCCTGCAGCAGAGCTATTAATACAGCTAAAACAACTACTAAAAATTCATAGACAATTAGTTCAGTATGTAATGCGGACTTCAACAATTCAGCCAGCGATTAAAATTCCACAGCTGACCCCTCACCAGGGGAACACAAATAAAATCACACCACAGAACATCCAATCCTGCCTAGGTAAAGTTCCAGCTAAACGGGAACAAATACCATTCTGGTTGGCACAGAAAATTACCCAAATAGAGGCGGTGTTTCCTGACACCACCCCATTAGAAAAACACAGGATTCTGACTATATGTCTCCCAATGGGAATCGCACCACACATTGAGGACTGTGACACTTGGGGTACAGTCTTTGCTTCCATCTATACAAAAACGCACGGTGTTCCATCCATTTCGGTGATACCAGATGTGCTAAAACAAATTCAAGATGAATACGGTCCAGAACCTGCTTTAACTCTTGGTATGAAATTACTGAAAGACTTCAAGCAGGTCTCGGCTATATTACTAGCCAACATAAAGGGTGAAGCAGCAAACGTGGCGATCCGCCAGAGGTTAAAAGAGACAGATATAGCAGACCAACCAGCTGAAATTGCCAGAATCATAGAAAAATCCTATGAAGAACTAGGCAGAGATAGTCTAGGTGGAATACCAGTAAAACCGCAACTGACTACAAGTCCAGAAAAAATATTTTTTAATAATAATTCACCAAAAAAGAACTGGGATGGAAATAAACAATCCAATCCTAAAGAAAAGAAATTCCAGTCCAGAGGAAGGTCTCCTAGGCGAAGAGAGAAATCTCCGAACCCGAGACAAAGGTCACCTCAGAGTGACCCCTCTGGGAATAGATATAACCTTAGAAATAGGGATAATATTAAAAAACCTGATAGATATCAAGACATTGATACACGTCCCTCTCAATCTTTTCAGAATTCCTCGCAGAAATCGGAAAGAAGAGGACGATCAGAAGAGCACGCCAAGTCCAAAGACAAGGAACCTGCTCAACTGAAAAAGAAATCACAATTTCCAAAAAAGAAGGTAGCCAGTATCAAGGTAGTTAACAATGCCGAGAATACTGAGGACACAACTGAAAAACGGAGAATGGGCTCAGACAATGCTAGACAGCGCAGCAGAGGTGAGCATAGCTCGCAAAGTCCTTATGAATCATCTGGAGACAGTGGACACGAATGAATACCTTCAAGTGGAAACTGCAGATACCAGAGTTAGCAAGCCCCACAAAATATACGAGATAACATTACGTATAGAGGGAGATAAGACTAGGAAAATAAGGGGACTATTTTGGGATAACCTATCCAAGGGCTATGACATCCTTCTAGCTGAAAAAGACTGGCCACCAGAGTTTGTCAGGGAGTGCCCTCATGGCGAAGAAGTAATTATGCCTGCCTTCTCGAATCAAATACCGATTCATAAAAAATATACACTTGCTAGAAAGTGGGCAGTGGCCTTAGCACCTGCTTTATATAAAAATCATGTAGGATGGGATGAGGATTCTCCTCCTCACAAAGTCCAGTTAAAATCACAACCTACTGCACAAAGGCAGTACCCAATTAAGCAAGAAGCTAAAAAACAAGTAAATGAAATACTAGATCAGCTAGAATACCAAGGGGTGATTGAAACTTGCACCTCACAAATGAACAATCCTTTATTTCCGGTCTCCAAACCAGACAATTCGTACCGTCTAGTTTTGGATTACCGACACCTTAACACATGTTGCAAAACTTTTGCAGTGCAAAACTCACACAGTGCTGCACTAATGAATAACATAGTGCGCAAAAAATACAAAACAACCTTGGACATCTCCAACGGATTCTTTTGTCAAAACATAGCACCAGAGAGCAGATATTTAACTGCATTCTCAGTAAATGGCACTCAAAAACAATTCTGTCGGTTAGCCCAGGGGTACAAGAACAGCCCGGGGGTATTCTCAGCGAGAGTAACAGAATTACTACAACTATATGATGATGAAGCATTATCTTATGTCGATGACATTTACTTAACAGATGATGACTTGGAAACTCACTTGAAAAGAGTGAACACCATAATACTTGGTTTCGCTGCAGAGGGTTACAAATTCAACTTCAAAAAGTCCAGAATTGCCCATCTGACGGTCCTATTCTTAGGATATGAGTTATCAAGTGAAGGCAAAAGCCTGGCAGACAATTTCCTAGAGAAATGTGCCGTAATCCAAGCTCCTAAAACACTAAAAAACCTACAGTCAATTCTAGGCTTCCTAAATTTCGGAAGAACTTACATTGCAAATTACGCAGAAAGGGTCAAACCCCTTTACGATCTAATTAAACCAGACTTTAAAAGATCCAGTTGGACTCAAGCACACACAGAAATTTTGAGATCCTTACAAACAGACATGCTAATTAAAACAAAATTAGAAACCCGTGATAATACACGCAACCTTGTGATCCGAGTCATCCCAGGGAGATACGGATTCACATACCTAACCTCTAATGAGGGAGATAAGGTACCAATTGCATTCAAATCACATTTGTACACAAAAGCTGAACAGAGATTCAACAACAAAGGAAAAATTGTTCAAGCAGTTCAAACCGCAATAGCTAGAGAAAAAGACATAGCTGACGGTAGACATATCACAGTCAGAACAGCAGAATCAGCTTTTGAGGCATTAACAACACCGTGTAATTTACCAACAACAACATTGGATCCAGAATGGTTACAATGGGTAAATTCAATCACAACGGACAAAGTATATTACTTCTTTGATCCAGAACTAGAAGAATTAAAAAATCTAAAATATGAAAAAACTTATCCTCTGCCAATCGACATTCTGCCTCTACGACATTACGCCTGTGTAATCTATACAGACGAACATGCTCAACCCTCCGTTTGGGGAGAACATGCATACAATCCCACATGTGAGATTACAAAAGAAGTGTGGCACGGAGGTAAACTAAGACCTCTATTAACAAAATCACACTCAGTAGAAACTAAATTCAGAACTACAAACTGAAATATTAGCTTTGAAAATGGCGCTAGATAATGCGGATCGCGAATTCCCGACGCTTATAGTGTCAGATTCATATTTCTGCGTCAAAGCATATAACAAGGATTTGCAGACCTGGATTCAGAACGATTACAAAGATGACACGGATGCACCAATAAAGCAGAGACTGCTCTGGGAACAGGTAGCTCTTTTGAAAAAAGAACTACCAAAGACTCACGTGACACACTCACTGAGTCACCAGCGTGATGGCGTTCACGTTGTAGGGAATTCATTGGCTGAAACAGCCGCCGCGGCAGCCAGTAAACCGGCTCCCATAGATCGAAAAAAGCGTACATTAAAATACATTGACGGCGAAACATTGCTGGCAGTAAAAACGTCATCAAAAGGCGACTGCTCGGCGTTACCGATCAACTATCCACTCAATTACACATACATCATAGATGCAAACTCCATTCCTTTTGCTCGAATCCCTGGAGTGGGGGATAGAGTGATTCCAAACATGGACAGGAGAAACTTGTTAATCGCAGACGCACACATGGGCGAGGGTCTCAGACACCTTAAATTAAAGGATTCTCTGGAAGAATTACAATCACGGTACTGGTGGCCAGGCATGAGCCTGCACTACACCATGTTTGTAAAAAACTGCCCAAACTGCAACAGAGATCGCAGTGGGGAGAGAAGCAGTTTAATACCTCGTCGTATCAAGGCAGATAACATCACCACTAAAAAGAATGGCTTGCGATTAACATATA
This sequence comes from Lissotriton helveticus, assembly GCF_964261635.1. Taxonomy (NCBI): domain Eukaryota; kingdom Metazoa; phylum Chordata; class Amphibia; order Caudata; family Salamandridae; genus Lissotriton; species Lissotriton helveticus. The sequence goes on along the minus strand of NW_027612050.1, from coordinate 224,395 downwards.
CAGGCTAGTTCCCACTTATAATGTAGATCCACAGCACTCGGCTGACGTCCGGACTGTTATACAAGATTTGCGAGTCTAAATGGCATATACGCTAAGAGCATGCTACGTTCGACCATTTTTTTCTTTTTCTCAGGCAATCCAGCCTGGGGGGGGGAAAGAATGGCCAAATGAGCACAGCCCAGCGGGAATCTTCTCACTTCCTTCCTGAGGGTATGGGATGGTGTAAAGAAAAAACCAAGACAGAAAGCAATCTATAATAGAAAGGATATTAGGTTCGGGAGCTGGGTGGGTCAAACATCTAATAAGTGTCCAACGTAGTCTTAATAACTTGCCAAGAAATTCTCTGAAGGGATTCAGTCAGTACGAATTATTATTCGGAACTAGGATGTTGATCTCTGACCTTGATAGTCAGACTTCAGTGGTAACAGAAAAAAGCTTTGATGTCAAAGACCGTTTGGCTATTTTGCAGGACTTAAACAAAACAAGAAAAGACCTGAGCAACATACAGTTGAAAGAACAGCCAACGACCACTGAAGAATCACCACCTGTCCCAGCAAGACCTGTCTGGATTCCAAAAGTCGGGGATCTAGTCAGGGAGAAGATCGCGGTAAAGAAGGAATTTGGGCCTTCTTACAGAAAAGCAGTTCCTGTCTTGTCTGTCAACGGGACAAGATCAGTTGTACTACCGCCACTTGCTGGAAAAAAGGAGAACCGAGTTGTATCCATCGACCTGGTAAAACCACAACATGTGGCCGATAACAAACAGTAGGCCAAGTGGACTCCCAATAAGTAGCAGAACACCAAGGTTTGCTACCAGTACAGAGGTCCTATCAAAGAGGCTCATCACATTCGAAACGCCTACGGAAGAACAACAAGGACTATGCAACAATGCAATAGAACTTAGACCTCTGAAAACCCAAATAAAGACATTTAGCAGAGACACACCAATCTATACAGAAGTACCAAGTGAAAATGCGAGAAACAAAAATCCTGAACCAATTGGAACAATTGACAGAACTGCATCCGGTTACTTCATCAACTTCGATGATTCCTCTGACGGCTTCAGCGAACAAAAGACACAGCCATCATCAAAATCCTTTAAAGACAAAGCTAAGGAATTTTTGAAACAACTGAAAGAAACATATCTAGTTTCTCCATGGATTGAATTTTGGGTGGGTTTTGGTGCATTTATCCTCATACTTTGGCTCATCATGGTATTTACCTTGGGACGCTTCATTGAGGGAAAATATGCTAAAATGGACACAGCAAGTCAGAACATCAACTTGGTCCTCAAACCACACACATCTTCACACGTCGAGAAAAGAGAACTTTCTTCAGAACTTTCTTCAGCCAACTTCACAGCAATTCCAATATCTGGTGGGGTAGCCTGGGACAACACTGACTATGAAATTTATGGTCCGGTCGAGATCCTGAAATATCCACACCAAATCAAGATCTCCTTGAGTGACTTTGCAAAACCAAACTCATTTGCTGATGATTGGGACTTTGAAAGTATAAACAATATGATGTCTGACTTAGTAATGTCTGCTAAATTTACAAAACATGATTATTTGCAGGGTTCTACAAATTATGACAGCATGTACTGCTATAACCATTATGGTAACCATTTCTTGCATAAATCTGCACAACCTAGAAATGTTTTAAATTTTAATCAATGGGAACATTGTGCTACACCTCCAAAAGGGAGCTCTAGAACCGTGTATGGCAAATATTCATATTTTTCAGGTTTTAACATAACTAATGCTGAAACATTTTATTACAAATTGTCAAACAAGACAGGGATGAAAACCATGATAACCAACACAAAATTGATATATTCAGATTCTTTCTTTGAAAAAATGAATACTTTTGGATTTGATTATTGGGACAAACATGTTGATTTGAAAAGTGTTTGGGGCACAAAAGAATGGCAAGTACAGGGTATAGAAGCTTTGTTTAGAGCCTGCATGATCCCAGAACAAATGATATTTTTAAATGACACCGTTCAACAAACCACCTGTCTTGGCTTAGCCAAAATCAAAGATTTAAATAACCTGTCTATTCCAAAGCCAACAATGTTTAGCAATAACTCTGAAACAGATGAAGAAATAGACATAAACCATATACTTAACCAAAACAGAACACATCCTGATTGGAAACAATGGTTGATCTGGCCCACAGATACAAATAACTGTCAAGATAGATTCCTGAATAAAACACAGGGTTTCAAAATGACCAGGCCAGACCCTAGATATCCCCAAAGACATCACCCAGGGATAATAACAACCTACAGTGTGGGCAAATTATGCCTTCAATGGCTACAAACTTCCACACTGCCTGAAATTAAGCAACACCTAACTTTACTTACTGATGGTGCTGACTTGCGTGATTTCATAATGGGACCACGCAAACAGCGTCAAAAGCGTTTCATAGCAGCCTCTGTATATGCAGCATACAATGAGGCCTGGAAGGTTACTCAAATTGAAACAGCAGAAAGAATACGGGAAATTGACCGTATTAATTTGGAAAAATCACTTTCTGTAGTGGACAATGGGTTAATGACTCTGTCCTCCAGAATTTTTTCATTGGACAGCATTGTGTCTTCAGCAATCGATATATTATCGCAAGACTTACTGTTATTACAACATGGTCAGTCACAATTGCGTTCTATTGTACAGCTTGGCTGGACGTTACAAAATCTGCGTTCAGGCTATGTGCCTTGGCGTTTAATCAACACAACGTCACTATTCCAAATCTTTAACCTTACTGATAGACAAATCGGTATGGCTCAGAAGGGTGCTGATTATACAATCTTGAGCATTGAAAAACTAGAAAGATTACCGTTGACAATGTCAGAACGACCTGTCAGTGAATGGATAATCCACGGAATCATAAATATTCCAATCTCAACCTTCAGGTTTCAATACTGCCAAAAATATATACAGGCTGGCATGTACGAGAAATTGGGAAAGGGGTACCTTAAAACAACATGGAACCTGCCCTATTCACATGCATGTGTCAGTAACAAAGGACAGAAAGTGTTTCTTAGTGGCAACAATTGTGCTATGTCACTAAGCGGCACGCTTCTGTGTAACGGTATTAGTTTGCACGGAGCCTGTGAAGGGAATTCATACAACCTTTCATGTCACCAGCAAGGCGCACCTGCAACTGAAATAGAACCATTCTTTCAAAGACTCTATAATGGGAGTTACATTCTTATTGTAGACCGCAGATGCTGTAGTCTTATGCCCGGGACTCCTTATCTCGTCACTACGACGGCGAAGGTCAAGTGCTGTGGACGTTCTTTGTTTCCCAGCTCCTTTCCAGACAGGGAGGCAAGGGCATGGCCCAGTTTGAAAATTACTTCTATTCGAATAGACACTTTAAGCAGAATGAAAACAGTGCTTCTTCAGACGCCTACAAGGCTCACGTCATCTAAAGAAACGTATGATCTACAAGTCGCAAGGACGACTGCAGAGATACATACATTATTATCAACTAATTCCCCCGTACATTTCGCGGAAATCCTGAGCGAAATCTTAAATATTTCTGATACCACAGGGGTCTCAAAGGTATTTAAGACAGTATTTTCGATGGCATTAACACCATTCAAAGCCATACTGGGTATTTTTCCAGACTTCGTCCATTCGATTTTTGGCGGACTTCCCCTGATCCTAGGACTAATTGCAGGAATCCTATTCCTAGTCCTTATTTTTCGTTATGGCAACCCATGTCACAGATCAAACTCTCGCGACAATGGAAGATACGATCCTAGCCATTGGATACCGGGACCGGATATCAAAAATCCTGGGACTATCCCGGCTTAGAGACCTAAACATGACTTGGTTTCTATCATTTCGACCAATGTGGCAAAGGTGTGTTTTACCTGTACTAAGGTGTCTGCTATGCGGAGAAGAATGCGTGTTAGACACCTGTCTGACGCTACAATCGGATGCGCCGGTGGATGCAGATACACTGTTGGTTCCTACCAAGGTTCACGCACTGTGCTGCCCTCAAAGGCTGCCAATTCTGATGACGGCATTCCTGGAATCTTCACCACTGCGATTGAAGAGTAGTGAAGTTCAAGATGAAAGCAGCATCGAACAGGTACGACCTTCTGTCAGCAATGCAAATCAGAATGTCAATGGAGACAATCATGCGCATGAATGCATGGTTACCCCTATTTCCGACTTAGAGGAACTTTCCCATGAAGCTGTTGACAGTTTTTTCGAAAGCCTGAATGATATGATGTTCTCTCCGGAACAGAAATAGAGACTTTTGAGTAAACTCGCACACGGCGTTCCCTGAATTCGGCCTTCAACTTTAAAAATAAAGTCACATGAACAATTACAATCCAGTTCACGGACAGCAACTTTTTTCAGCAAGCCCCTAAAATATTTTTCTATATATTTTTTCCCGGGACACTGATTTTCTGCTTAAAGTAAGAGACTATTCCTAGAGAACTAAGATTTCTATTTTAGATACTTTATAGACTTTATAGACTTTAGCTGCCCGCTGGTATGTTCGCAATAGATTTTATGTGATGAAATGGTTTCGACTTTTTTTCTGTATAGCCATATTAAGAGCCATTTCATGTGTATTTCTCATATACCAACAATCAATAATGCATAACAATGCGTGTTCACTTTTGCATCTAATTCATAGCTTAAGTGCATACAATATATATGACTGCAATTTTTCAGTATATTTGAAAATTTCGAAATGCATTTATGTATTTTGGGGTGGTAAGGTATACACTATACTCTATAGTATGTTGTACTATGTTATACTATGCATAGATTAGTAGATATGACCATAGTTAGCGTGGAGTGGGTGTCGTGTATTTCTATAGGTTCTGATTCGATCCCCCTATTCCTGACCCTATTCTGGTTAAACTTACTAGCTAGTTAACTAACAGTCAGCCCATGAGGCAAGAAATCCCCCATGATGCAGATACCGTTATCTGACGCAGTCACACTACGGCACAGGAACGTGTTATCTGATTAGGTCATAACGCTTGAGATCTAATTAGACAAGCGACATTCCTCCAGCCCCTGATAAGGCATACGACGTTCTCATAACAAATCAAACCTATGACAACCTGGATAATCCGTGCGGCCATTGTTTTGATTTCACAGAGAACTTTAGTAAAGAATGTGCTAACGAGCAAGTCGTATGACATCTTTATTGACGTACCTATGTCCATCCTTACGTCAATCTCGGCACCTTTAAGGTATAAATATTGCCGACCTTGCCCTATGCAAAGACACGCGTGGTGACAAGACGGAGCAGCCATACTTGCCGAAGCCGAGAGCAGAAGCAGACCCCGCAGGCAGCAGCCCCGCCTTCCTGACGCGCTGAGAGACGCGCTGCTATCTCAAGCCGAGAGACCCAGCACCGGCGCTTCTGGGCAGCCCTCGCAGGCAGCCTGGAATATCGAGAGCAGAGAAAGAGATACCATTCCTCATTCATCCTAAATTCCAGGTACAGAACTGAATAACCCCTCCTAGAGAATTCTTTAGTTATTCACTTGGCAAAAACAAACTTAAACTAAACTGTAACTTTCTATTCCCGCCCACGCATTAGACTTAGGTCAGGTACACGGGGTAGGCGTATTTAGAAACACCAGTTGAGTACGTTTAGTCAAATGTATATGTGTATGTAAATATATTTTAATCATTTTAAACATCATATGGCTCAGAAACCATATCAATGTTTTTACAGTATTATTTTATACTATTGCTTCTAATGTATGCACTTTACTTAACTATAAGTATTGCAATAATATCGATCCATTTCTCTTGTACGAGAAAAGAGACTGATCAATAAATAACATCTTTTATTGAACACGCCCGTCTCTTCCTTTTCTCTACATTCTGATGAGACTAAGAATGCACGTACTGACTGAGTAAAATAATTGCCTTGTGCTCACACGACTCTTGAGATTGACTCTTGATTAGGGGAGAGCAAAGTTGTCATGTTCTATGGTTGTCAGAAACTAAATCCCTTCTTGTCTAATCAGGGGAGTTAATCCTTCCTTGAACATTCGAGAAAGTTTCTAGTGAACTCTGAGCTTAGCTGGCAAACCCAAAAATTAAGTCTAGTATCGACAGTAGTAGACCTAGTTAACGTCTGGCCTAGGCCTTTACTGCTGTAGGCACTATTCCAATGCGCAGAGCCTATTGGGAAAATAGGAGCTACACTACACTCTCCTTACTCTACTTCACTAACTCCGTCTCTTAGTCCCTCTGTCCTCTTAGTTCTACACTCCCCTTCCCTCATTCTCTCTCTGTTAACTTCATTCTCTCCGTCCCCTTAGTCTCTCACGCCTCTTCTGTCACACTCACTCCGTATAACTCAGCCATACTTCCACACTCACCTTCTTTCAGACCTTGTCCTTTACTTCCCTTCCTCTCTCTTCCCTTGTTTTGCTCTTTCACTGTTTTCCCTTTCCTTACTCTCCTTTCTCCACTACACTAACTCTTTCTCTTACTCCCTGTCCTCTTAGTTCTACACTCCCCTTCCCTCATTCTCTCTCTGTTAGCCTTATTCTCTCCGTCCCCTTAGTCTCTCACACCTCTTCTGTCACGCTCACTCCCTATAACTCAGCCATACTCCCACACTCACCTTCTTACAGACCTTCTCCTTTACTTTCCTTCCTCTCTCTTCCCTTGTTTCACTCCTTCCCTTTTTTCCCTTCCCTTACTCTCTTTACTCCACTTCACTAACTCCTTCTCTTACTCCCTCTGTCCTGTTAGTTCTACACTTTCCTTCCCTCATTCTCTCTTTGTTAGCCTCATTCTCGCTGTCCCTTTAGTCTCTCACTCCTCTTCTATCACGCTCATTCCCTATAACACATCCATACTCCCACACTCACCTTCTTACAGACCTTCTCCTTTACTTTCCTTCCTCTCTCTTCCCTTGTTTCGCTCCTTCCCTTTTTTCCCTTCCCTTACTCTCCTTACTCCACTTCACTAACTCCTTCTCTCACTCCCTCTGTCCTGTTAGTTCTACACTTCCCTTCCCTCATTCTCTCTCTGTTAGCTTCATTCTCTCCGTCCCCTTAGTCTCTCACGCCTCTTCTGTCACACTCACTCCGTATAACTCAGCCATACTTCCACACTCACCTTCTTTCAGACCTTGTCCTTTACTTCCCTTCCTCTCTCTTCCCTTGTTTCGCTCTTTCACACTTTTCTCTTCCCTTACTCTCCTTTCTCCACTACACTAACTCTTTCTCTTACTCCCTGTCCTCTTAGTTCAACACTCCCCTTCCCTCATTCTCTCTCTGTTAGCCTTATTCTCTCCGTCCCCTTAGTCTCTCGCACCTCTTCTGTCACTCTCACTCCCTATAACTCAGCTACACTCCCACACTTACCTTCTTTCAAATCTTCTCCTTTACTTTCCTTCCTGTCTCTTCCCTTCTTTCGCTCCTTCACACTTTTCCCTTCCCTTACTCTCCTTACTCCACTTCACTAACTCCTTCTCTTACTCCCTCTGTCCTGTTAGTTCTACACTTCCCTTCCCTCATTCTCTCTCTGTTAGCTTCATTCTCTCCATCCCCTTAGTCTCTCACGCCTCTTCTGTCACACTCACTCCGTATAACTCAGCCATACTTCCACACTCACCTTCTTTCAGACCTTGTCCTTTACTTCACTTCCTCTCTCTTCCCTTGTTTCGCTCTTTCACACTTTTCTCTTCCCTTACTCGCCTTTCTCCACTACACTAACTCTTTCTCTTACTCCCTGTCCTCTTAGTTCTACACTTTCCTTCCCTCATTCTCTCTCTGTTAGCCTCATTCTCTACGTCCTCTTAGTCTCTCACTCCTCTTCTGTCACACTCACTCCGTATAACTCAGCCATACTCCCACACTCACCTTCTTACAGACCTTCTCCATTACTTTCCTTCCTCTCTCTTCCCTTGTTTCGCTCCTTCCCTTTTTTCCCTTCCCTTACTCTCCTTACTCCACTTCACTAACTCCTTCTCTTACTCCCTCTGTCCTGTTAGTTCTACACTTTCCTTCCCTCATTCTCTCTCTGTTAGCCTCATTCTCTACGTCCTCTTAGTCTCTCACTCCTCTTATGTCACACCCACTCCCTATGACTCAGCCATACTCCCACACTCACCTTCTTTCAGACCTTCTCCTTTACTTTCCTTCCTCTCTCTTCCCTTGTTTCGCTCTTTCACTCTTTTCCCTTTCCTTACTCTCCTTCTCCACTACACTAACTCTTTCTCTTACTCCCTGTCCTCTTAGTTCTACACTCCCCTTCCCTCATTCTCTCTCTGTTAGCCTTATTCTCTCCGTCCCCTTAGTCTCTCAAACCTCTTCTGTCACGCTCACTCCCTATAACTCAGCTACACTCCCACACTTACCTTCTTTCAAATCTTCTCCTTTACTTTCCTTCCTGTCTCTTCCCTTCTTTCGCTCCTTCACACTTTTCCCTTCCCTTACTCTCCTTACTCCACTTCACTAACTCCTTCTCTTACTCCCTCTGTCCTGTTAGTTCTACACTTTCCTTCCCTCATTCTCTCTCTGTTAGCCTCATTCTCTACGTCCTCTTAGTCTCTCACTCCTCTTCTGTCACACTCACTCCGTATAACTCAGCCATACTCCCACACTCACCTTCTTACAGACCTTCTCCTTTACTTTCCTTCCTCTCTCTTCCCTTGTTTTGCTCCTTCCCTTTTTTCCCTTCCCTTACTCTCCTTACTCCACTTCACTAACTCCTTCTCTTACTCCCTCTGTCCTGTTAGTTCTACACTTTCCTTCCCTCATTCTCTCTCTGTTAGCCTCATTCTCTACGTCCTCTTAGTCTCTCACTCCTCTTCTGTCACACTCACTCCCTATAACTCAGCCATACTCCCACACTCACCTTCTTTCAGACCTTCTCCTTTACTTTCCTTCCTCTCTCATCCCTTGTTTCGCTCTTTCACTGTTTTCCCTTTCCTTACTCTCCTTTCTCCACTACACTAACTCTTTCTCTTACTCCCTGTCCTCTTAGTTCTACACTCCCCTTCCCTCATTCTCTCTCTGTTAGCCTTATTCTCTCCGTCCCCTTAGTCTCTCACACCTCTTCTGTCACGCTCACTCCCTATAACTCAGCTACACTCCCACACTTACCTTCTTTCAAATCTTCTCCTTTACTTTCCTTCCTGTCTCTTCCCTTCTTTCGAACCTTCACACTTTTCCCTTCCCTTACTCTCCTTACTCCACTTCACTAACTCCTTCTCTTACTCCCTCTGTCCTGTTAGTTCTACACTTTCCTTCCCTCATTCTCTCTCTGTTAGCCTCATTCTCTACGTCCTCTTAGTCTCTCACTCCTCTTCTGTCACACTCACTCCGTATAACTCAGCCATACTCCCACACTCACCTTCTTACAGACCTTCTCCTTTACTTTCCTTCCTCTCTCTTCCCTTGTTTCACTCCTTCCCTTTTTTCCCTTCCCTTACTCTCTTTACTCCACTTCACTAACTCCTTCTCTTACTCCCTCTGTCCTGTTAGTTCTACACTTTCCTTCCCTCATTCTCTCTTTGTTAGCCTCATTCTCTCTGTCCCTTTAGTCTCTCACTCCTCTTCTATCACGCTCATTCCCTATAACACATCCATACTCCCACACTCACCTTCTTTTAAACCTTCTCCTTTACTTTCCTTCCTGTCTCTTCCCTTCTTTCGCTCCTTCACTCTTTTCCCTTCCCTTACTCTCCTTACTCTACTTCACTAACTCCGTCTCTTAGTCCCTCTGTCCTCTTAGTTCTACACTCCCCTTCTCTCATTCTCTCTCTGTTAGCCTCATTCTCTCCGTCCCCTTAGTCTCTCACTCCTCTTCTGTCACACTCAATCCGTATAACTCAGCCATACTCCCACACTCACCTTCTTTCAGACCTTCTCCTTTACTTCCCTTCCTCTCTCTTCCCTTGTTTCGCTCTTTCACTGTTTTCCCTTTCCTTACTCTCCTTTCTCCACTACACTAACTCTTTCTCTTACTCCCTGTCCTCTTAGTTCTACACTCCCCTTCCCTCATTCTCTCTCTGTTAGCCTTATTCTCTCCGTCCCCTTAGTCTCTCACACCTCTTCTGTCACGCTCACTCCCTATAACTCAGCCATACTCCCACACTCACCTTCTTACAGACCTTCTCCTTTACTTTCCTTCCTCTCTCTTCCCTTGTTTCGCTCTTTCACTGTTTTCCCTTTCCTTACTCTCCTTACTCCACTTTAGTAACTCCTTCTCTTTCTTCCTCTGTCCTCTTAGTGCTACACTCCCCTTCCCTCATTCTCACTCTGTTAGCCTCATTCTCTCCGTCCCCTTAGTCTCTCAATCCTCTTCTGTCACACTCACTCCGTATAACTCAGACATACTCCCACACTCACCTTCTTTCAGACCTTCTCTTTTACGTTCCTTCCTCTCTCTTCCCTTGTTTCACTCCTTCCCTTTTTTCCCTTCCCTTACTCTCCTTACTCCACTTCACTAACTCCTTCTCTTACTCCCTCTGTCCTGTTAGTTCTACACTTTCCTTCCCTCATTCTCTCTTTGTTAGCCTCATTCTCGCTGTCCCTTTAGTCTCTCACTCCTCTTCTATCACGCTCATTCCCTATAACACATCCATACTCCCACACTCACCTTCTTTTAAACCTTCTCCTTTACTTTCCTTCCTGTCTCTTCCCTTCTTTCGCTCCTTCACTCTTTTCCCTTCCCTTACTCTCCTTACTCTACTTCACTAACTCCGTCTCTTACTCCCTCTGTCCTCTTAGTTCTACACTCCCCTTCCCTCATTCTCTCTCTGTTAGCCTCATTCTCTCCGTCCCCTTAGTGTCTCACTCCTCTTCTGTCACACTCAATCCGTATAACTCAGCCATACTCCCACACTCACCTTCTTTCAGACCTTCTCCTTTACTTCCCTTCCTCTCTCTTCCCTTGTTTCGCTCTTTCACACTTTTCTCTTCCCTTACTCTCCTTACTCCACTTCACTAACTCCTTCTCTCACTCCCTCTGTCCTGTTAGTTCTACACTTTCCTTCCCTCATTCCCTCTCTGTTAGCCTCATTCTCTACGTCCTCTTAGTCTCTCACACCTCTTCTGTCACGCTCACTCCCTATAACTCAGCCATACTCCCACACTCACCTTCTTACAGACCTTCACCTTTACTTTCCTTCCTCTCTCTTCCCTTGTTTCACTCCTTCCCTTTTTTCCCTTCCCTTACTCTCTTTACTCCACTTCACTAACTCCTTCTCTTACTCCCTCTGTCCTGTTAGTTCTACACTTTCCTTCCCTCATTCTCTCTTTGTTAGCCTCATTCTCGCTGTCCCTTTAGTCTCTCACTCCTCTTCTATCACGCTCATTCCCTATAACACATCCATACTCCCACACTCACCTTCTTTTAAACCTTCTCCTTTACTTTCCTTCCTGTCTCTTCCCTTCTTTCGCTCCTTCACTCTTTTCCCTTCCCTTACTCTCCTTACTCTACTTCACTAACTCCGTCTCTTAGTCCCTCTGTCCTCTTAGTTCTACACTCCCCTTCCCTCATTCTCTCTCTGTTAGCCTCATTCTCTCCGTCCCCTTAGTCTCTCACTCCTCTTCTGTCACACTCAATCCGTATAACTCAGCCATACTCCCACACTCACCTTCTTTCAGACCTTCTCCTTTACTTCCCTTCCTCTCTCTTCCCTTGTTTCGCTCTTTCACTGTTTTCCCTTTCCTTACTCTCCTTTCTCCACTACACTAACTCTTTCTCTTACTCCCTGTCCTCTTAGTTCTACACTCCCCTTCCCTCATTCTCTCTCTGTTAGCCTTATTCTCTCCGTCCCCTTAGTCTTTCACACCTCTTCTGTCACGCTCACTCCCTATAACTCAGCTACACTCCCACACTTACCTTCTTTCAAATCTTCTCCTTTACTTTCCTTCCTGTCTCTTCCCTTCTTTCGCTCCTTCACACTTTTCCCTTCCCTTACTCTCCTTACTCCACTTCACTAACTCCTTCTCTCACTCCCTCTGTCCTGTTAGTTCTACACTTTCCTTCCCTCATTCTCTCTCTGTTAGCCTCATTCTCTACGTCCTCTTAGTCTCTCACTCCTCTTCTGTCACGCTCACTCCCTATAACTCAGCCATACTCCCACACTCACCTTCTTACAGACCTTCTCCTTTACTTTCCTTCCTCTCTCTTCCCTTGTTTCACTCCTTCCCTTTTTCCCTTCCCTTACTCTCTTTACTCCACTTCACTAACTCCTTCTCTTACTCCCTCTGTCCTGTTAGTTCTACACTTTCCTTCCCTCATTCTCTCTTTGTTAGCCTCATTCTCGCTGTCCCTTTAGTCTCTCACTCCTCTTCTATCACGCTCATTCCCTATAACACATCCATACTCCCACACTCACCTTCTTTTAAACCTTCTCCTTTACTTTCCTTCCTGTCTCTTCCCTTCTTTCGCTCCTTCACTCTTTTCCCTTCCCTTACTCTCCTTACTCTACTTCACTAACTCCGTCTCTTAGTCCCTCTGTCCTCTTAGTTCTACACTCCCCTTCCCTCATTCTCTCTCTGTTAGCCTCATTCTCTCCGTCCCCTTAGTCTCTCACTCCTCTTCTGTCACACTCAATCCGTATAACTCAGCCATACTCCCACACTCACCTTCTTTCAGACCTTCTCCTTTACTTCCCTTCCTCTCTCTTCCCTTGTTTCGCTCTTTCACTGTTTTCCCTTTCCTTACTCTCCTTTCTCCACTACACTAACTCTTTCTCTTACTCCCTGTCCTCTTAGTTCTACACTCCCCTTCCCTCATTCTCTCTCTGTTAGCCTTATTCTCTCCGTCCCCTTAGTCTTTCACACCTCTTCTGTCACGCTCACTCCCTATAACTCAGCTACACTCCCACACTTACCTTCTTTCAAATCTTCTCCTTTACTTTCCTTCCTGTCTCTTCCCTTCTTTCGCTCCTTCACACTTTTCCCTTCCCTTACTCTCCTTACTCCACTTCACTAACTCCTTCTCTTACTCCCTCTGTCCTGTTAGTTCTACACTTTCCTTCCCTCATTCTCTCTCTCTTAGCCTCATTCTCTACGTCCTCTTAGTCTCTCACTCCTCTTCTGTCACACTCACTCCGTATAACTCAGCCATACTCCCACACTCACCTTCTTACAGACCTTCTCCTTTACTTTCCTTCCTCTCTCTTCCCTTGTTTCACTCCTTCCCTTTTTTCCCTTCCCTTACTCTCCTTACTCCACTTCACTAACTCCTTCTCTTACTCCCTCTGTCCTGTTAGTTCTACACTTTCCTTCCCTCATTCTCTCTTTGTTAGCCTCATTCTCGCTGTCCCTTTAGTCTCTCACTCCTCTTCTATCACGCTCATTCCCTATAACACATCCATACTCCCACACTCACCTTCTTTTAAACCTTCTCCTTTACTTTCCTTCCTGTCTCTTCCCTTCTTTTGCTCCTTCACTCTTTTCCCTTCCCTTACTCTCCTTACTCTACTTCACTAACTCCGTCTCTTACTCCCTCTGTCCTCTTAGTTCTACACTCCCCTTCCCTCATTCTCTCTCTGTTAGCCTCATTCTCTCCGTCCCCTTAGTGTCTCACTCCTCTTCTGTCACACTCAATCCGTATAACTCAGCCATACTCCCACACTCACCTTCTTACAGACCTTCTCCTTTACTTTCCTTCCTCTCTCTTCCCTTGTTTCACTCCTTCCCTTTTTTCCCTTCCCTTACTCTCCTTACTCCACTTCACTAACTCCTTCTCTTACTCCCTCTGTCCTGATAGTTCTACACTTTCCTCCCTCATTCTCTCTTTGTTAGCCTCATTCTCGCTGTCCCTTTAGTCTCTCACTCCTCTTCTATCACGCTCATTCCCTATAACACATCCATACTCCCACACTCACCTTCTTTCAGACCTTCTCCTTTACTTCCCTTCCTCTCTCTTCCCTTGTTTCGCTCTTTCACACTTTTCTCTTCCCTTACTCTCCTTACTCCACTTCACTAACTCCTTCTCTCACTCCCTCTGTCCTGTTAGTTCTACACTTTCCTTCCCTCATTCTTTCTCTGTTAGCCTCATTCTCTACGTCCTCTTAGTCTCTCACTCCTCTTCTGTCACACTCACTCCCTATAACTCAGCCATACTCCCACACTCACCTTCTTTCAGACCTTCTCCTTTACTTTCCTTCCTCTCTCTTCCCTTGTTTCGCTCTTTCACTGTTTTTCCTTTCCTTACTCTCCTTACTCCACTTTACTAACTCCTTCTCTTTCTTCCTCTGTCCTCTTAGTGCTACACTCCCCTTCCCTCATTCTCACTCTGTTAGCCTCATTCTCTCCGTCCCCTTAGTCTCTCAATCCTCTTCTGTCACACTCACTCCGTATAACTCAGACATACTCCCACACTCACCTTCTTTCAGACCTTCTCTTTTACGTTCCTTCCTCTCTCTTCCCTTGTTTCGCTCTTTCACACTTTTCTCTTCCCTTACTCTCCTTGCTCCACTTCACTAACTCCTTCTCTTACTCCCTCTGTCCTGTTAGTTCTACACTTTCCTTCCCTCATTCTCTCTCTGTTAGCCTCATTCTCTACGTCCTCTTAGTCTCTCACTCCTCTTCTGTCACACTCACTCCGTATAACTCAGCCATACTCCCACACTCACCTTCTTACAGACCTTCTCCTTTACTTTCCTTCCTCTCTCTTCCCTTGTTTCACTCCTTCCCTTTTTTCCCTTCCCTTACTCTCTTTACTCCACTTCACTAACTCCTTCTCTTACTCCCTCTGTCCTGTTAGTTCTACACTTTCCTTCCCTCATTCTCTCTTTGTTAGCCTCATTCTCGCTGTCCCTTTAGTCTCTCACTCCTCTTCTATCACGCTCATTCCCTATAACACATCCATACTCCCACACTCACCTTCTTTTAAACCTTCTCCTTTACTTTCCTTCCTGTCTCTTCCCTTCTTTCACTCCTTCACTCTTTTCCCTTCCCTTACTCTCCTTACTCTACTTCACTAACTCCGTCTCTTAGTCCCTCTGTCCTCTTAGTTCTACACTCCCCTTCTCTCATTCTCTCTCTGTTAGCCTCATTCTCTCCGTCCCCTTAGTCTCTCACTCCTCTTCTGTCACACTCAATCCGTATAACTCAGCCATACTCCCACACTCACCTTCTTTCAGACCTTCTCCTTTACTTCCCTTCCTCTCTCTTCCCTTGTTTCGCTCTTTCACTGTTTTCCCTTTCCTTACTCTCCTTTCTCCACTACACTAACTCTTTCTCTTACTCCCTGTCCTCTTAGTTCTACACTCCCCTTCCCTCATTCTCTCTCTGTTAGCCTTATTCTCTCCGTCCCCTTAGTCTCTCACACCTCTTCTGTCATGCTCACTCCCTATAACTCAGCCATACTCCCACACTCACCTTCTTACAGACCTTCTCCTTTACTTTCCTTCCTCTCTCTTCCCTTGTTTCACTCCTTCCCTTTTTTCCCTTCCCTTACTCTCTTTACTCCACTTCACTAACTCCTTCTCTTACTCCCTCTGTCCTGTTAGTTCTACACTTTCCTTCCCTCATTCTCTCTTTGTTAGCCTCATTCTCGCTGTCCCTTTAGTCTCTCACTCCTCTTCTATCACACTCATTCCCTATAACACATCCATACTCCCACACTCACCTTCTTTTAAACCTTCTCCTTTACTTTCCTTCCTGTCTCTTCCCTTCTTTCGCTCCTTCACTCTTTTCCCTTCCCTTACTCTCCTTACTCTACTTCACTAACTCCGTCTCTTAGTCCCTCTGTCCTCTTAGTTCTACACTCCCCTTCCCTCATTCTCTCTCTGTTAGCCTCATTCTCTCCGTCCCCTTAGTCTCTCACTCCTCTTCTGTCACACTCAATCCGTATAACTCAGCCATACTCCCACACTCACCTTCTTTCAGACCTTCTCCTTTACATCCCTTCCTCTCTCTTCCCTTGTTTTGCTCTTTCACTGTTTTCCCTTTCCTTACTCTCCTTTCTCCACTACACTAACTCTTTCTCTTACTCCCTGTCCTCTTAGTTCTACACTCCCCTTCCCTCATTCTCTCTCTGTTAGCCTTATTCTCTCCGTCCCCTTAGTCTTTCACACCTCTTCTGTCACGCTCACTCCCTATAACTCAGCTACACTCCCACACTTACCTTCTTTCAAATCTTCTCCTTTACTTTCCTTCCTGTCTCTTCCCTTCTTTCGCTCCTTCACACTTTTCCCTTCCCTTACTCTCCTTACTCCACTTCACTAACTCCTTCTCTTACTCCCTCTGTCCTGTTAGTTCTACACTTTCCTTCCCTCATTCTCTCTCTGTTAGCCTCATTCTCTACGTCCTCTTAGTCTCTCACTCCTCTTCTGTCACACTCACTCCGTATAACTCAGCCATACTCCCACACTCACCTTCTTACAGACCTTCTCCTTTACTTTCCTTCCTCTCTCTTCCCTTGTTTCACTCCTTCCCTTTTTTCCCTTCCCTTACTCTCCTTACTCCACTTCACTAACTCCTTCTCTTACTCCCTCTGTCCTGTTAGTTCTACACTTTCCTTCCCTCATTCTCTCTTTGTTAGCCTCATTCTCGCTGTCCCTTTAGTCTCTCACTCCTCTTCTATCACGCTCATTCCCTATAACACATCCATACTCCCACACTCACCTTCTTTTAAACCTTCTCCTTTACTTTCCTTCCTGTCTCTTCCCTTCTTTCGCTCCTTCACTCTTTTCCCTTCCCTTACTCTCCTTACTCTACTTCACTAACTCCGTCTCTTACTCCCTCTGTCCTCTTAGTTCTACACTCCCCTTCCCTCATTCTCTCTCTGTTAGCCTCATTCTCTCCGTCCCCTTAGTGTCTCACTCCTCTTCTGTCACACTCAATCAGTATAACTCAGCCATACTCCCACACTCACCTTCTTTCAGACCTTCTCCTTTACTTCCCTTCCTCTCTCTTCCCTTGTTTCGCTCTTTCACACTTTTCTCTTCCCTTACTCTCCTTACTCCACTTCACTAACTCCTTCTCTCACTCCCTCTGTCCTGTTAGTTCTACACTTTCCTTCCCTCATTCTCTCTCTGTTAGCCTCATTCTCTACGTCCTCTTAGTCTCTCACACCTCTTCTGTCACGCTCACTCCCTATAACTCAGCCATACTCCCACACTCACCTTCTTACAGACCTTCTCCTTTACTTTCCTTCCTCTCTCTTCCCTTGTTTCACTCCTTCCCTTTTTTCCCTTCCCTTACTCTCTTTACTCCACTTCACTAACTCCTTCTCTTACTCCCTCTGTCCTGTTAGTTCTACACTTTCCTTCCCTCATTCTCTCTTTGTTAGCCTCATTCTCGCTGTCCCTTTAGTCTCTCACTCCTCTTCTATCACGCTCATTCCCTATAACACATCCATACTCCCACACTCACCTTCTTTTAAACCTTCTCCTTTACTTTCCTTCCTGTCTCTTCCCTTCTTTCATTCCTTCACTCTTTTCCCTTCCCTTACTCTCCTTACTCTACTTCACTAACTCCGTCTCTTAGTCCCTCTGTCCTCTTAGTTCTACACTCCCCTTCCCTCATTCTCTCTCTGTTAGCCTCATTCTCTCCGTCCCCTTAGTCTCTCACTCCTCTTCTGTCACACTCAATCCGTATAACTCAGCCATACTCCCACACTCACCTTCTTTCAGACCTTCTCCTTTACTTCCCTTCCTCTCTCTTCCCTTGTTTCGCTCTTTCACTGTTTTCCCTTTCCTTACTCTCCTTTCTCCACTACACTAACTCTTTCTCTTACTCCCTGTCCTCTTAGTTCTACACCCCCCTTCCCTCATTCTCTCTCTGTTAGCCTTATTCTCTCCGTCCCCTTAGTCTTTCACACCTCTTCTGTCACGCTCACTCCCTATAACTCAGCTACACTCCCACACTTACCTTCTTTCAAATCTTCTCCTTTACTTTCCTTCCTGTCTCTTCCCTTCTTTCGCTCCTTCACACTTTTCCCTTCCCTTACTCTCCTTACTCCACTTCACTAACTCCTTCTCTTACTCCCTCTGTCCTGTTAGTTCTACACTTTCCTTCCCTCATTCTCTCTCTGTTAGCCTCATTCTCTACGTCCTCTTAGTCTCTCACACCTCTTCTGTCACGCTCACTCCCTATAACTCAGCCATACTCCCACACTCACCTTCTTACAGACCTTCTCCTTTACTTTCCTTCCTCTCTCTTCCCTTGTTTCACTCCTTCCCTTTTTTCCCTTCCCTTACTCTCTTTACTCCACTTCACTAACTCCTTCTCTTACTCCCTCTGTCCTGTTAGTTCTACACTTTCCTTCCCTCATTCTCTCTTTGTTAGCCTCATTCTCGCTGTCCCTTTAGTCTCTCACTCCTCTTCTATCACGCTCATTCCCTATAACACATCCATACTCCCACACTCACCTTCTTTTAAACCTTCTCCTTTACTTTCCTTCCTGTCTCTTCCCTTCTTTCGCTCCTTCACTCTTTTCCCTTCCCTTACTCTCCTTACTCTACTTCACTAACTCCGTCTCTTAGTCCCTCTGTCCTCTTAGTTCTACACTCCCCTTCCCTCATTCTCTCTCTGTTAGCCTCATTCTCTCCGTCCCCTTAGTCTCTCACTCCTCTTCTGTCACACTCAATCCGTATAACTCAGCCATACTCCCACACTCACCTTCTTTCAGACCTTCTCCATTACTTCCCTTCCTCTCTCTCCCATTGTTTCGCTCTTTCACACTTTTCTCTTCCCTTACTCTCCTTACTCCACTTCACTAACTCCTTCTCTCACTCCCTCTGTCCTGTTAGTTCTACACTTTCCTTCCCTCATTCTCTCTCTGTTAGCCTCATTCTCTACGTCCTCTTAGTCTCTCACTCCTCTTCTGTCACACTCATTCCCTATAACACATCCATACTCCCACACTCACCTTCTTTTAAACCTTCTCCTTTACTTTCCTTCCTGTCTCTTCCCTTCTTTCGCTCCTTCACTCTTTTCCCTTCCCTTACTCTCCTTACTCTACTTCACTAACTCCGTCTCTTACTCCCTCTGTCCTCTTAGTTCTACACTCCCCTTCCCTCATTCTCTCTCTGTTAGCCTCATTCTCTCCGTCCCCTTAGTGTCTCACTCCTCTTCTGTCACACTCAATCAGTATAACTCAGCCATACTCCCACACTCACCTTCTTTCAGACCTTCTCCTTTACTTCCCTTCCTCTCTCTTCCCTTGTTTCGCTCTTTCACACTTTTCTCTTCCCTTACTCTCCTTGCTCCACTTCACTAACTCCTTCTCTCACTCCCTCTGTCCTGTTAGTTCTACACTTTCCTTCCCTCATTCTCTCTCTGTTAGCCTCATTCTCTACGTCCTCTTAGTCTCTCACACCTCTTCTGTCACGCTCACTCCCTATAACTCAGCCATACTCCCACACTCACCTTCTTACAGACCTTCTCCTTTACTTTCCTTCCTCTCTCTTCCCTTGTTTCACTCCTTCCCTTTTTTCCCTTCCCTTACTCTCTTTACTCCACTTCACTAACTCCTTCTCTTACTCCCTCTGTCCTGTTAGTTCTACACTTTCCTTCCCTCATTCTCTCTTTGTTAGCCTCATTCTCGCTGTCCCTTTAGTCTCTCACTCCTCTTCTATCACGCTCATTCCCTATAACACATCCATACTCCCACACTCACCTTCTTTTAAACCTTCTCCTTTACTTTCCTTCCTGTCTCTTCCCTTCTTTCATTCCTTCACTCTTTTCCCTTCCCTTACTCTCCTTACTCTACTTCACTAACTCCGTCTCTTAGTCCCTCTGTCCTCTTAGTTCTACACTCCCCTTCCCTCATTCTCTCTCTGTTAGCCTCATTCTCTCCGTCCCCTTAGTCTCTCACTCCTCTTCTGTCACACTCAATCCGTATAACTCAGCCATACTCCCACACTCACCTTCTTTCAGACCTTCTCCTTTACTTCCCTTCCTCTCTCTTCCCTTGTTTCGCTCTTTCACTGTTTTCCCTTTCCTTACTCTCCTTTCTCCACTACACTAACTCTTTCTCTTACTCCCTGTCCTCTTAGTTCTACACCCCCCTTCCCTCATTCTCTCTCTGTTAGCCTTATTCTCTCCGTCCCCTTAGTCTTTCACACCTCTTCTGTCACGCTCACTCCCTATAACTCAGCTACACTCCCACACTTACCTTCTTTCAAATCTTCTCCTTTACTTTCCTTCCTGTCTCTTCCCTTCTTTCGCTCCTTCACACTTTTCCCTTCCCTTACTCTCCTTACTCCACTTCACTAACTCCTTCTCTTACTCCCTCTGTCCTGTTAGTTCTACACTTTCCTTCCCTCATTCTCTCTCTGTTAGCCTCATTCTCTACGTCCTCTTAGTCTCTCACACCTCTTCTGTCACGCTCACTCCCTATAACTCAGCCATACTCCCACACTCACCTTCTTACAGACCTTCTCCTTTACTTTCCTTCCTCTCTCTTCCCTTGTTTCACTCCTTCCCTTTTTTCCCTTCCCTTACTCTCTTTACTCCACTTCACTAACTCCTTCTCTTACTCCCTCTGTCCTGTTAGTTCTACACTTTCCTTCCCTCATTCTCTCTTTGTTAGCCTCATTCTCGCTGTCCCTTTAGTCTCTCACTCCTCTTCTATCACGCTCATTCCCTATAACACATCCATACTCCCACACTCACCTTCTTTTAAACCTTCTCCTTTACTTTCCTTCCTGTCTCTTCCCTTCTTTCGCTCCTTCACTCTTTTCCCTTCCCTTACTCTCCTTACTCTACTTCACTAACTCCGTCTCTTAGTCCCTCTGTCCTCTTAGTTCTACACTCCCCTTCCCTCATTCTCTCTCTGTTAGCCTCATTCTCTCCGTCCCCTTAGTCTCTCACTCCTCTTCTGTCACACTCAATCCGTATAACTCAGCCATACTCCCACACTCACCTTCTTTCAGACCTTCTCCATTACTTCCCTTCCTCTCTCTCCCATTGTTTCGCTCTTTCACACTTTTCTCTTCCCTTACTCTCCTTACTCCACTTCACTAACTCCTTCTCTCACTCCCTCTGTCCTGTTAGTTCTACACTTTCCTTCCCTCATTCTCTCTCTGTTAGCCTCATTCTCTACGTCCTCTTAGTCTCTCACTCCTCTTCTGTCACACTCACTCCCTATAACTCAGCCATACTCCCACACTCACCTTCTTTCAGACCTTCTCCTTTACTTTCCTTCCTCTCTCTTCCCTTGTTTCGCTCTTTCACTGTTTTCCCTTTCCTTACTCTCCTTACTCCACTTTACTAACTCCGTCTCTTAGTCCCTCTGTCCTCTTAGTTCTACACTCCCCTTCCCTCATTCTCTCTCTGTTAGCCTCATTCTCTCCGTCCCCTTAGTCTCTCACTCCTCTTCTGTCACACTCAATCCGTATAACTCAGCCATACTCCCACACTCACCTTCTTACAGACCTTCTCCTTTACTTTCCTTCCTCTCTCTTCCCTTGTTTCGCTCCTTCCCTTTTTCCCTTCCCTTACTCTCCTTACTCCACTTCACTAACTCCTTCTCTTACTCCCTCTGTCCTGTTAGTTCTACACTTTCCTTCCTTCATTCTCTCTCTGTTAGCCTCATTCTCCACGTCCTCTTAGTCTCTCACTCCTCTTCTGTCACACTCACTCCCTATAACTCAGCCATACTCCCACACTCACCTTCTTTCAGACCTTCTCCTTTACTTTCCTTCCTCTCTCTTCCCTTGTTTCGCTCTTTCACTGTTTTCCCTTTCCTTACTCTCCTTTCTCCACTACACTAACTCTTTCTCTTACTCCCTGTCCTCTTAGTTCTACACTCCCCTTCCCTCATTCTCTCTCTGTTAGCCTTATTCTCTCCGTCCCCTTAGTCTTTCACACCTCTTCTGTCACGCTCACTCCCTATAACTCAGCTACACTCCCACACTTACCTTCTTTCAAATCTTCTCCTTTACTTCCCTTCCTGTCTCTTCCCTTCTTTCGCTCCTTCACACTTTTCCCTTCCCTTACTCTCCTTACTCCACTTCACTAACTCCTTCTCTTACTCCCTCTGTCCTGTTAGTTCTACACTTTCCTTCCCTCATTCTCTCTCTGTTAGCCTCATTCTCTACGTCCTCTTAGTCTCTCACTCCTCTTCTGTCACACTCACTCCGTATAACTCAGCCATACTCCCACACTCACCTTCTTACAGACCTTCTCCTTTACTTTCCTTCCTCTCTCTTCCCTTGTTTCACTCCTTCCCTTTTTTCCCTTCCCTTACTCTCCTTACTCCACTTCACTAACTCCTTCTCTTACTCCCTCTGTCCTGTTAGTTCTACACTTTCCTTCCCTCATTCTCTCTTTGTTAGCCTCATTCTCGCTGTCCCTTTAGTCTCTCACTCCTCTTCTATCACGCTCATTCCCTATAACACATCCATACTCCCACACTCACCTTCTTTTAAACCTTCTCCTTTACTTTCCTTCCTGTCTCTTCCCTTCTTTCGCTCCTTCACTCTTTTCCCTTCCCTTACTCTCCTTACTCTACTTCACTAACTCCGTCTCTTACTCCCTCTGTCCTCTTAGTTCTACACTCCCCTTCCCTCATTCTCTCTCTGTTAGCCTCATTCTCTCCGTCCCCTTAGTGTCTCACTCCTCTTCTGTCACACTCAATCCGTATAACTCAGCCATACTCCCACACTCACCTTCTTTCAGACCTTCTCCTTTACTTCCCTTCCTCTCTCTTCCCTTGTTTCGCTCTTTCACACTTTTCTCTTCCCTTACTCTCCTTACTCCACTTCACTAACTCCTTCTCTCACTCCCTCTGTCCTGTTAGTTCTACACTTTCCTTCCCTCATTCTCTCTCTGTTAGCCTCATTCTCTACGTCCTCTTAGTCTCTCACTCCTCTTCTGTCACACTCACTCCCTATAACTCAGCCATACTCCCACACTCACCTTCTTTCAGACCTTCTCCTTTACTTTCCTTCCTCTCTCTTCCCTTGTTTCGCTCTTTCACTGTTTTCCCTTTCCTTACTCTCCTTACTCCACTTTACTAACTCCTTTTCTTTCTTCCTCTGTCCTCTTAGTGCTACACTCCCCTTCCCTCATTCTCACTCTGTTAGCCTCATTCTCTCCGTCCCCTTAGTCTCTCAATCCTCTTCTGTCACACTCACTCCGTATAACTCAGACATACTCCCACACTCACCTTCTTTCAGACCTTCTCTTTTACGTTCCTTCCTCTCTCTTCCCTTGTTTCGCTCTTTCACACTTTTCTCTTCCCTTACTCTCCTTGCTCCACTTCACTAACTCCTTCTCTTACTCCCTCTGTCCTGTTAGTTCTACACTTTCCTTCCCTCATTCTCTCTTTGTTAGCCTCATTCTCTCTGTCCCTTTAGTCTCTCACTCCTCTTCTATCACGCTCATTCCCTATAACACATCCATACTCCCACACTCACCTTCTTTCAAACCTTCTCCTTTACTTTCCTTCCTGTCTCTTCCCTTCTTTCGCTCCTTCACTCTTTTCCCTTCCCTTACTCTCTTTACTATACTTCACTAACTCCGTCTCTTACTACCTCTGTTCTCTTAGTTCTACACTCCCCTTCCCTCATTCTCTCTCTGTTAGCCTCATTCTCTCCATCCCCTTAGTCTCTCACTCCTCTTCTGTCACACTCACACCGTATAACTCAGCCATACTTCCACACTCACCTTCTTTCAGACCTTCTCCTTTACTTCCCTTCCTCTCTCTTCCCTTGTTTCGCTCTTTCACACTTTTCTCTTCCCTTACTCTCCTTACTCCACTTCACTAACTCCTTCTCTTACTCCCTCTGTCCTGTTAGTTCTACACTTTCCTTCCCTCATTCTCTCTCTGTTAGCCTCATTCTCTACGTCCTCTTAGTCTCTCACTCCTCTTCTGTCACACCCACTCCCTATGACTCAGCCATACTCCCACACTCACCTTCTTTCAGACCTTCTCCTTTACTTTCCTTCCTCTCTCTTCCCTTGTTTCGCTCTTTCACTGTTTTCCCTTTCCTTACTCTCCTTTCTCCACTACACTAACTCTTTCTCTTACTCCCTGTCCTCTTAGTTCTACACTCCCCTTCCCTCATTCTCTCTCTGTTAGCCTTATTCTCTCCGTCCCCTTAGTCTCTCACACCTCTTCTGTCACGCTCACTCCCTATAACTCAGCTACATTCCCACACTTACCTTCTTTCAAATCTTCTCCTTTACTTTCCTTCCTGTCTCTTCCCTTCTTTCGCTCCTTCACACTTTTCCCTTCCCTTACTCTCCTTACTCCACTTCACTAACTCCTTCTCTTACTCCCTCTGTCCTGTTAGTTCTACACTTTCCTTCCCTCATTCTCTCTCTGTTAGCCTCATTCTCTACGTCCTCTTAGTCTCTCACTCCTCTTCTGTCACACTCACTCCATATAACTCAGCCATACTCCCACACTCACCTTCTTACAGACCTTCTCCTTTACTTTCCTTCCTCTCTCTTCCCTTGTTTCACTCCTTCCCTTTTTTCCCTTCCCTTACTCTCCTTACTCCACTTCACTAACTCCTTCTCTTACTCCCTCTGTCCTCTTAGTTCTACACTTTCCTTCCCTCATTCTCTCTTTGTTAGCCTCATTCTCTTGATCCCCTTAGTCTCTCACTCCTCTTCTGTCACACTCACTCCGTATAACTCAGCCATACTTCCACACTCACCTTCTTTCAGACCTTCTCCTTTACTTCCCTTCCTCTCTCCTCCCTTGTTTTGCTCTTTCACACTTTTCTCTTCCCTTACTCTCCTTACTCCACTTCACTAACTCCTTCTCTTACTCCCTCTGTCCTGTTAGTTCTACACTTTCCTTCCCTCATTCTCTCTCTGTTAGCCTCATTCTCTACGTCCTCTTAGTCTCTCACTCCTCTTCTGTCACACCCACTCCCTATGACTCAGCCATACTCCCACACTCACCTTCTTTCAGACCTTCTCCTTTACTTTCCTTCCTCTCTCTTCCCTTGTTTCGCTCTTTCACTGTTTTCCCTTTCCTTACTCTCCTTTCTCCACTACACTAACTCTTTCTCTTACTCCCTGTCCTCTTAGTTCTACACTCCCCTTCCCTCATTCTCTCTCTGTTAGCCTTATTCTCTCCGTCCCCTTAGTCTCTCACACCTCTTCTGTCACGCTCACTCCCTATAACTCAGCTACACTCCCACACTTACCTTCTTTCAAATCTTCTCCTTTACTTTCCTTCCTGTCTCTTCCCTTCTTTCGCTCCTTCACACTTTTCCCTTCCCTTACTCTCCTTACTCCACTTCACTAACTCCTTCTCTTACTCCCTCTGTCCTGTTAGTTCTACACTTTCCTTCCCTCATTCTCTCTCTGTTAGCCTCATTCTCTACGTCCTCTTAGTCTCTCACTCCTCTTCTGTCACACTCACTCCGTATAACTCAGCCATACTCCCACACTCACCTTCTTACAGACCTTCTCCTTTACTTTCCTTCCTCTCTCTTCCCTTGTTTCGCTCCTTCCCTTTTTTCCCTTCCCTTACTCTCCTTACTCCACTTCACTAACTCCTTCTCTTACTCCCTCTGTCCTGTTAGTTCTACACTTTCCTTCCCTCATTCTCTCTTTGTTAGCCTCATTCTCGCTGTCCCTTTAGTCTCTCACTCCTCTTCTATCACGCTCATTCCCTATAACACATCCATACTCCCACACTCACCTTCTTTTAAACCTTCTCCTTTACTTTCCTTCCTGTCTCTTCCCTTCTTTTGCTCCTTCACTCTTTTCCCTTCCCTTACTCTCCTTACTCTACTTCACTAACTCCGTCTCTTAGTCCCTCTGTCCTCTTAGTTCTACACTCCCCTTCCCTCATTCTCTCTCTGTTAGCCTCATTCTCTCCGTCCCCTTAGTCTCTCACTCCTCTTCTGTCACACTCAATCCGTATAACTCAGCCATACTCCCAAACTCACCTTCTTTCAGACCTTCTCCTTTACTTCCCTTCCTCTCTCTTCCCTTGTTTCACTCCTTCCCTTTTTTCCCTTCCCTTACTCTCCTTACTCCACTTCACTAACTCCTTCTCTTACTCCCTCTGTCCTCTTAGTTCTACACTTTCCTTCCCTCATTCTCTCTTTGTTAGCCTCATTCTCTTGATCCCCTTAGTCTCTCACTCCTCTTCTGTCACACTCACTCCGTATAACTCAGCCATACTTCCACACTCACCTTCTTTCAGACCTTCTCCTTTACTTCCCTTCCTCTCTCCTCCCTTGTTTTGCTCTTTCACACTTTTCTCTTCCCTTACTCTCCTTACTCCACTTCACTAACTCCTTCTCTTACTCCCTCTGTCCTGTTAGTTCTACACTTTCCTTCCCTCATTCTCTCTCTGTTAGCCTCATTCTCTACGTCCTCTTAGTCTCTCACTCCTCTTCTGTCACACCCACTCCCTATGACTCAGCCATACTCCCACACTCACCTTCTTTCAGACCTTCTCCTTTACTTTCCTTCCTCTCTCTTCCCTTGTTTCGCTCTTTCACTGTTTTCCCTTTCCTTACTCTCCTTTCTCCACTACACTAACTCTTTCTCTTACTCCCTGTCCTCTTAGTTCTACACTCCCCTTCCCTCATTCTCTCTCTGTTAGCCTTATTCTCTCCGTCCCCTTAGTCTCTCACACCTCTTCTGTCACGCTCACTCCCTATAACTCAGCTACACTCCCACACTTACCTTCTTTCAAATCTTCTCCTTTACTTTCCTTCCTGTCTCTTCCCTTCTTTCGCTCCTTCACACTTTTCCCTTCCCTTACTCTCCTTACTCCACTTCACTAACTCCTTCTCTTACTCCCTCTGTCCTGTTAGTTCTACACTTTCCTTCCCTCATTCTCTCTCTGTTAGCCTCATTCTCTACGTCCTCTTAGTCTCTCACTCCTCTTCTGTCACACTCACTCCGTATAACTCAGCCATACTCCCACACTCACCTTCTTACAGACCTTCTCCTTTACTTTCCTTCCTCTCTCTTCCCTTGTTTCGCTCCTTCCCTTTTTTCCCTTCCCTTACTCTCCTTACTCCACTTCACTAACTCCTTCTCTTACTCCCTCTGTCCTGTTAGTTCTACACTTTCCTTCCCTCATTCTCTCTTTGTTAGCCTCATTCTCGCTGTCCCTTTAGTCTCTCACTCCTCTTCTATTACGCTCATTCCCTATAACACATCCATACTCCCACACTCACCTTCTTTTAAACCTTCTCCTTTACTTTCCTTCCTGTCTCTTCCCTTCTTTTGCTCCTTCACTCTTTTCCCTTCCCTTACTCTCCTTACTCTACTTCACTAACTCCGTCTCTTAGTCCCTCTGTCCTCTTAGTTCTACACTCCCCTTCCCTCATTCTCTCTCTGTTAGCCTCATTCTCTCCGTCCCCTTAGTCTCTCACTCCTCTTCTGTCACACTCAATCCGTATAACTCAGCCATACTCCCACACTCACCTTCTTTCAGACCTTCTCCTTTACTTCCCTTCCTCTCTCTTCCCTTGTTTCGCTCTTTCACTGTTTTCCCTTTCCTTACTCTCCTTTCTCCACTACATTAACTCTTTCTCTTACTCCCTGTCCTCTTAGTTCTACACTCCCCTTCCCTCATTCTCTCTCTGTTAGCCTTATTCTCTCCGTCCCCTTAGTCTCTCACACCTCTTCTGTCACGCTCACTCCCTATAACTCAGCTACACTCCCACACTTACCTTCTTTCAAATCTTCTCCTTTACTTTCCTTCTTGTCTCTTCCCTTCTTTCGCTCCTTCACACTTTTCCCTTCCCTTACTCTCCTTACTCCACTTCACTAACTCCTTCTCTTACTCCCTCTGTCCTGTTAGTTCTACACTTTCCTTCCCTCATTCTCTCTCTGTTAGCCTCATTCTCTACGTCCTCTTAGTCTCTCACTCCTCTTCTGTCACACTCACTCCGTATAACTCAGCCATACTCCCACACTCACCTTCTTACAGACCTTCTCCTTTACTTTCCTTCCTCTCTCTTCCCTTGTTTCACTCCTTCCCTTTTTTCCCTTCCCTTACTCTCCTTACTCCACTTCACTAACTCCTTCTTTTACTCCCTCTGTCCTGTTAGTTCTACACTTTCCTTCCCTCATTCTCTCTTTGTTAGCCTCATTCTCGCTGTCCCTTTAGTCTCTCACTCCTCTTCTATCACGCTCATTCCCTATAACACATCCATACTCCCACACTCACCTTCTTTTAAACCTTCTCCTTTACTTTCCTTCCTGTCTCTTCCCTTCTTTCGCTCCTTCACTCTTTTCCCTTCCCTTACTCTCCTTACTCTACTTCACTAACTCCGTCTCTTACTCCCTCTGTCCTCTTAGTTCTACACTCCCCTTCCCTCATTCTCTCTCTGTTAGCCTCATTCTCTCCGTCCCCTTAGTCTCTCATTCCTCTTCTGTCACACTCAATCCGTATAACTCAGCCATACTCCCACACTCACCTTCTTTCAGACCTTCTCCATTACTTCCCTTCCTCTCTCTTCCCTTGTTTCGCTCTTTCACACTTTTCTCTTCCCTTACTCTCCTTACTCCACTTCACTAACTCCTTCTCTCACTCCCTCTGTCCTGTTAGTTCTACACTTTCCTTCCCTCATTCTCTCTCTGTTAGCCTCATTCTCTACGTCCTCTTAGTCTCTCACTCCTCTTCTGTCACACTCACTCCCTATAACTCAGCCATACTCCCACACTCACCTTCTTTCAGACCTTCTCCTTTACTTTCCTTCCTCTCTCTTCCCTTGTTTCGCTCTTTCCCCTTTCCTTACTCTCCTTACTCCACTTTACTAACTCCTTCTCTTTCTTCCTCTGTCCTCTTAGTGCTACACTCCCCTTCCCTCATTCTCACTCTGTTAGCCTCATTCTCTCCGTCCCCTTAGTCTCTCACTCCTCTTCTGTCACACTAACTCCGTATAACTCAGCCATACTCCCACACTCACCTTCTTACAGACCTTCTCCTTTACTTTCCTTCCTCTCTCTTCCCTTGTTTCGCTCCTTCCCTTTTTCCCTTCCCTTACTCTCCTTACTCCACTTCACTAACTCCTTCTCTTACTCCCTCTGTCCTGTTAGTTCTACACTTTCCTTCCTTCATTCTCTCTCTGTTAGCCTCATTCTCTACGTCCTCTTAGTCTCTCACTCCTCTTCTGTCACACTCACTCCCTATAACTCAGCCATACTCCCACACTCACCTTCTTTCAGACCTTCTCCTTTACTTTCCTTCCTCTCTCTTCCCTTGTTTCGCTCTTTCACTGTTTTCCCTTTCCTTACTCTCCTTTCTCCACTACACTAACTCTTTCTCTTACTCCCTGTCCTCTTAGTTCTACACTCCCCTTCCCTCATTCTCTCTCTGTTAGCCTTATTCTCTCTGTCCCCTTAGTCTCTCACACCTCTTCTGTCACGCTCACTCCCTATAACTCAGCTACACTCCCACACTTACCTTCTTTCAAATCTTCTCGTTTACTTTCCTTCCTCTCTCTTCCCTTCTTTCGCTCCTTCCCTTTTTTCCCTTTCCTTACTCTCCTTTCTCCACTACACTAACTCTTTCTCTTACTCCCTGTCCTCTTAGTTCTACACTTTCCTTCCCTCATTCTCTCTTTGTTAGCCTCATTCTCGCTGTCCCTTTAGTCTCTCACTCCTCTTCTATCACGCTCATTCCCTATAACACATCCATACTCCCACACTCACCTTCTTTTAAACCTTCTCCTTTACTTTCCTTCCTGTCTCTTCCCTTCTTTCGCTCCTTCACTCTTTTCCCTTCCCTTACTCTCCTTACTCTACTTCACTAACTCTGTCTCTTAGTCCCTCTGTCCTCTTAGTTCTACACTCCCCTTCCCTCATTCTCTCTCTGTTAGCCTCATTCTCTCCGTCCCCTTAGTCTCTCACTCCTCTTCTGTCACACTCAATCCGTATAACTCAGCCATACTCCCACACTCACCTTCTTACAGACCTTCTCCTTTACTTCCCTTCCTCTCTCTTCCCTTGTTTCGCTCTTTCACTGTTTTCCCTTTCCTTACTCTCCTTTCTCCACTACATTAACTCTTTCTCTTACTCCCTGTCCTCTTAGTTCTACACTCCCCTTCCCTCATTCTCTCTCTGTTAGCCTTATTCTCTCCGTCCCCTTAGTCTATCACACCTCTTCTGTCACGCTCACTCCCTATAACTCAGCTACACTCCCACACTTACCTTCTTTCAAATCTTCTCCTTTACTTTCCTTCCTGTCTCTTCCCTTCTTTCGCTCCTTCACACTTTTCCCTTCCCTTACTCTCCTTACTCCACTTCACTAACTCCTTCTCTTACTCCCTCTGTCCTGTTAGTTCTACACTTTCCTTCCCTCATTCTCTCTCTGTTAGCCTCATTCTCTACGTCCTCTTAGTCTCTCACTCCTCTTCTGTCACACTCACTCCGTATAACTCAGCCATACTCCCACACTCACCTTCTTACAGACCTTCTCCTTTACTTTCCTTCCTCTCTCTTCCCTTGTTTCACTCCTTCCCTTTTTTCCCTTCCCTTACTCTCCTTACTCCACTTCACTAACTCCTTCTCTTACTCCCTCTGTCCTGTTAGTTCTACACTTTCCTTCCCTCATTCTCTCTTTGTTAGCCTCATTCTCGCTGTCCCTTTAGTCTCTCACTCCTCTTCTATCACGCTCATTCCCTATAACACATCCATACTCCCACACTCACCTTCTTTTAAACCTTCTCCTTTACTTTCCTTCCTGTCTCTTCCCTTCTTTCGCTCCTTCACTCTTTTCCCTTCCCTTACTCTCCTTACTCTACTTCACTAACTCCGTCTCTTACTCCCTCTGTCCTCTTAGTTCTACACTCCCCTTCCCTCATTCTCTCTCTGTTAGCCTCATTCTCTCCGTCCCCTTAGTCTCTCACTCCTCTTCTGTCACACTCAATCCGTATAACTCAGCCATACTCCCACACTCACCTTCTTTCAGACCTTCTCCATTACTTCCCTTCCTCTCTCTTCCCTTGTTTCGCTCTTTCACACTTTTCTCTTCCCTTACTCTCCTTACTCCACTTCACTAACTCCTTCTCTCACTCCCTCTGTCCTGTTAGTTCTACACTTTCCTTCCCTCATTCTCTCTCTGTTAGCCTCATTCTCTACGTCCTCTTAGTCTCTCACTCCTCTTCTGTCACACTCACTCCCTATAACTCAGCCATACTCCCACACTCACCTTCTTTCAGACCTTCTCCTTTACTTTCCTTCCTCTCTCTTCCCTTGTTTCGCTCTTTCACTGTTTTCCCTTTCCTTACTCTCCTTTCTCCACTACACTAACTCTTTCTCTTACTCCCTGTCCTCTTAGTTCTACACTCCCCTTCCCTCATTCTCTCTCTGTTAGCCTTATTCTCTCTGTCCCCTTAGTCTCTCACACCTCTTCTGTCACGCTCACTCCCTATAACTCAGCTACACTCCCACACTTACCTTCTTTCAAATCTTCTCGTTTACTTTCCTTCCCCTCTCTTCCCTTCTTTCGCTCCTTCAAACTTTTCCCTTCCCTTACTCTCCTTACTCCACTTCACTAACTCCTTCTCTTACTCCCTCTGTCCTGTTAGTTCTACACTTTCCTTCCCTCATTCTCTCTCTGTTAGCCTCATTCTCTACGTCCTCTTAGTCTCTCACTCCTCTTCTGTCACACTCACTCCGTATAACTCAGCCATACTCCCACACTCACCTTCTTACAGACCTTCTCCTTTACTTTCCTTCCTCTCTCTTCCCTTGTTTCGCTCCTTCCCTTTTTTCCCTTCCCTTACTCTCCTTACTCCACTTCACTAACTACTTCTCTTACTCCCTCTGTCCTGTTAGTTCTACACTTTCCTTCCCTCATTCTCTCTTTGTTAGCCTCATTCTCGCTGTCCCTTTAGTCTCTCACTCCTCTTCTATCACGCTCATTCCCTATAACACATCCATACTCCCACACTCACCTTCTTTTAAACCTTCTCCTTTACTTTCCTTCCTGTCTCTTCCCTTCTTTCGCTCCTTCACTCTTTTCCCTTCACTTACTCTCCTTACTCTACTTCACTAACTCCGTCTCTTAGTCCCTCTGTCCTCTTAGTTCTACACTCCCCTTCCCTCATTCTCTCTCTGTTAGCCTCATTCTCTCCGTCCCCTTAGTCTCTCACTCCTCTTCTGTCACACTCAATCCGTATAACTCAGCCATACTCCCACACTCACCTTCTTTCAGACCTTCTCCTTTACTTCCCTTCCTCTCTCTTCCTTTGTTTCGCTCTTTCACTGTTTTCCCTTTCCTTACTCTCCTTTCTCCACTACATTAACTCTTTCTCTTACTCCCTGTCCTCTTAGTTCTACACTCCCCTTCCCTCATTCTCTCTCTGTTAGCCTTATTCTCTCCGTCCCCTTAGTCTCTCACACCTCTTCTGTCACGCTCACTCCCTATAACTGAGCCACACTCCCACACTTACCTTCTTTCAAATCTTCTCCTTTACTTTCCTTCCTGTCTCTTCCCTTCTTTCGCTCCTTCACACTTTTCCCTTCCCTTACTCTCCTTACTCCACTTCACTAACTCCTTCTCTTACTCCCTCTGTCCTGTTAGTTCTACACTTTCCTTCCCTCATTCTCTCTCTGTTAGCCTCATTCTCTACGTCCTCTTAGTCTCTCACTCCTCTTCTGTCACACTCACTCCGTATAACTCAGCCATACTCCCACACTCACCTTCTTACAGACCTTCTCCTTTACTTTCCTTCCTCTCTCTTCCCTTGTTTCACTCCTTCCCTTTTTTCCCTTCCCTTACTCTCCTTACTCCACTTCACTAACTCCTTCTCTTACTCCCTCTGTCCTGTTAGTTCTACACTTTCCTTCCCTCATTCTCTCTTTGTTAGCCTCATTCTCGCTGTCCCTTTAGTCTCTCACTCCTCTTCTATCACGCTCATTCCCTATAACACATCCATACTCCCACACTCACCTTCTTTTAAACCTTCTCCTTTACTTTCCTTCCTGTCTCTTCCCTTCTTTCGCTCCTTCACTCTTTTCCCTTCCCTTACTCTCCTTACTCTACTTCACTAACTCCGTCTCTTACTCCCTCTGTCCTCTTAGTTCTACACTCCCCTTCCCTCATTCTCTCTCTGTTAGCCTCATTCTCTCCGTCCCCTTAGTCTCTCACTCCTCTTCTGTCACACTCAATCCGTATAACTCAGCCATACTCCCACACTCACCTTCTTTCAGACCTTCTCCATTACTTCCCTTCCTCTCACTTTCCTTGTTTCGCTCTTTCACACTTTTCTCTTCCCTTACTCTCCTTACTCCACTTCACTAACTCCTTCTCTCACTCCCTCTGTCCTGTTAGTTCTACACTTTCCTTCCCTCATTGTCTCTCTGTTAGCCTCATTCACTACGTCCTCTTAGTCTCTCACTCCTCTTCTGTCACACTCACTCCCTATAACTCAGCCATACTCCCACACTCACCTTCTTTCAGACCTTCTCCTTTACTTTCCTTCCTCTCTCTTCCCTTGTTTCGCTCTTTCCCCTTTCCTTACTCTCCTTACTCCACTTTACTAACTCCTTCTCTTTCTTCCTCTGTCCTCTTAGTGCTACACTCCCCTTCCCTCATTCTCACTCTGTTAGCCTCATTCTCTCCGTCCCCTTAGTCTCTCACTCCTCTTCTGTCACACTAACTCCGTATAACTCAGACATACTCCCTCACTCACCTTCTTTCAGACCTTCTCCTTTACGTTCCTTCCTCTCTCTTCCCTTGTTTCGCTCTTTCACACTTTTCTCTTCCCTTACTCTCCTTGCTCCACTTCACTAACTCCTTCTCTTACTCCCTCTGTCCTGTTAGTTCTACACTCCCCTTCCCTCATTCTCTCTCTGTTAGCCTTATTCTCTCTGTCCCCTTAGTCTCTCACACCTCTTCTGTCACGCTCACTCCCTATAACTCAGCTACACTCCCACACTCACCTTCTTTCAAACCTTCTCCTTTACTTTCCTTCCTGTCTCTTCCCTTCTTTCGCTCCTTCACTCTTTTCCCTTCCCTTACTCTCTTTACTATACTTCACTAACTCCGTCTCTTACTACCTCTGTTCTCTTAGTTCTACACTCCCCTTCCCTCATTCTCTCTCTGTTAGCCTCATTCTCTCCGTCCCCTTAGTCTCTCACTCCTCTTCTGTCACACTCACTCCGTATAACTCAGCCATACTTCCACACTCACCTCCTTTCAGACCTTCTCCTTTACTTCCCTTCCTCTCTCTTCCCTTGTTTCGCTCTTTCACACTTTTCTCTTCCCTTACTCTCCTTACTCCACTTCACTAACTCCTTCTCTTACTCCCTCTGTCCTGTTAGTTCTACACTTTCCTTCCCTCATTCTCTCTCTGTTAGCCTCATTCTCTACGTCCTCTTAGTCTCTCACTCCTCTTCTGTCACACCCATTCCCTATGACTCAGCCATACTCCCACACTCACCTTCTTTCAGACCTTCTCCTTTACTTCCCTTCCTCTCTCTTCCCTTGTTTCGCTCTTTCACTGTTTTCCCTTTCCTTACTCTCCTTTCTCCACTACACTAACTCTTTCTCTTACTCCCTGTCCTCTTAGTTCTACACTCCCCTTCCCTCATTCTCTCTCTGTTAGCCTTATTCTCTCTGTCCCCTTAGTCTCTCACACCTCTTCTGTCACGCTCACTCCCTATAACTCAGCTACACTCCCACACTTACCTTCTTTCAAATCTTCTCCTTTACTTTCCTTCCTGTCTCTTCCCTTCTTTCGCTCCTTCACACTTTTCCCTTCCCTTACTCTCCTTACTCCACTTCTCTAACTCCTTCTCTTACTCCCTCTGTCCTGTTAGTTCTACACTTTCCTTCCCTCATTCTCTCTCTGTTAGCCTCATTCTCTACGTCCTCTTAGTCTCTCACTCCTCTTCTGTCACACTCACTCCGTATAACTCAGCCATACTCCCACACTCACCTTCTTACAGACCTTCTCCTTTACTTTCCTTCCTCTCTCTTCCCTTGTTTCACTCCTTCCCTTTTTTCCCTTCCCTTACTCTCCTTACTCCACTTCACTAACTCCTTCTCTTACTCCCTCTGTCCTGTTAGTTCTACACTTTCCTTCCCTCATTCTCTCTCTGTTAGCCTCATTCTCGCTGTCCCTTTAGTCTCTCACTCCTCTTCTATCACGCTCATTCCCTATAACACATCCATACTCCCACACTCACCTTCTTTTAAACCTTCTCCTTTACTTTCCTTCCTGTCTCTTCCCTTCTTTCGCTCCTTCACTCTTTTCCCTTCCCATACTCTCCTTACTCTACTTCACTAACTCCGTCTCTTACTCCCTCTGTCCTCTTAGTTCTACACTACCCTTCCCTCATTCTCTCTCTGTTAGCCTCATTCTCTCCGTCCCCTTAGTCTCTCACTCCTCTTCTGTCACACTCAATCCGTATAACTCAGCCATACTCCCACACTCACCTTCTTTCAGACCTTCTCCTTTACTTCCCTTCCTCTCTCTTCCCTTGTTTCGCTCTTTCACACTTTTCTCTTCCCTTACTCGCCTTACTCCACTTCACTAACTCCTTCTCTCACTCCCTCTGTCCTGTTAGTTCTACACTTTCCTTCCCTCATTCTCTCTCTGTTAGCCTCATTCTCTTCGTCCTCTTAGTCTCTCACTCCTCTTCTGTCATACTCACTCCCTATAACTCAGCCATACTCCCACACTCACCTTCTTTCAGACCTTCTCCTTTACGTTCCTTCCTCTCTCTTCCCTTGTTTCGCTCTTTCACTGTTTTCCCTTTCCTTACTCTCCTTACTCCACTTTACTAACTCCTTCTCTTTCTTCCTCTGTCTTCTTAGTGCTACACTCCCCTTCCCTCATTCTCACTCTGTTAGCCTCATTCTCTACGTCCCCTTAGTCTCTCAATCCTCTTCTGTCACACTCACTCCGTATAACTCAGACATACTCCCACACTCACCTTCTTTCAGACCTTCTCTTTTACGTTCCTTCCTCTCTCTTCCCTTGTTTCGCTCTTTCACACTTTTCTCTTCCCTTACTCTCCTTGCTCCACTTCACTAACTCCTTCTCTTACTCCCTCTGTCCTGTTAGTTCTACACTTTCCTTCCCTCATTCTCTCTTTGTTAGCCTCATTCTCTCTGTCCCTTTAGTCTCTCACTCCTCTTCTATCACGCTCATTCCCTATAACACATCCATACTCCCACACTCACCTTCTTTCAAACCTTCTCCTTTACTTTCCTTCCTGTCTCTTCCCTTCTTACGCTCCTTCACTGTTTTCCCTTCCCTTACTCTCTTTACTATACTTTACTAACTCCGTCTCTTACTACCTCTGTTCTCTTAGTTCTACACTCCCCTTCCCTCATTCTCTCTCTGTTAGCCTCATTCTCACCATCCCCTTAGTCTCTCACTCCTCTTCTGTCACACTCACTCCGTATAACTCAGCCATACTTCCACACTCACCTTCTTTCAGACCTTCTCCTTTACTTCCCTTCCTCTCTCTTCCCTTGTTTTTCTCTTTCACACTTTTCTCTTCCCTTACTCTCCTTACTCCACTTCACTAACTCCTTCTCTTACTCCCTCTGTCCTGTTAGTTCGACACTTTCCTTCCCTCATTCTCTCTCTGTTAGCCTCATTCTCTACGTCCTCTTAGTCTCTCACTCCTCTTCTGTCACACCACTCCCTATGACTCAGCCATACTCCCACACTCACCTTCTTTCAGACCATCTCCTTTACTTTCCTTCCTCTCTCTTCCCTTGTTTCGCTCTTTCACTGTTTTCCCTTTCCTTACTCTCCTTTCTCCACTACACTAACTCTTTCTCTTACTCCCTGTCCTCTTAGTTCTACACTCCCCTTCCCTCATTCTCTCTCTATTAGCCTTATTCTCTCCGTCCCCTTAGTCTCTCACACCTCTTCTGTCACGCTCACTCCCTATAACTCAGCTACACTCCCACACTTACCTTCTTTCAAATCTTCTCCTTTACTTTCCTTCCTGTCTCTTCCCTTCTTTCGCTCCTTCACACTTTTCCCTTCCCTTACTCTCCTTACTCCACTTCACTAACTCCTTCTCTTACTCCCTCTGTCCTGTTAGTTCTACACTTACCTTCCCTCATTCTCTCTCTGTTAGCCTCATTCTCTACGCCCTCTTAGTCTCTCACTCCTCTTCTGTCACACTCACTCCGTATAACTCAGCCATACTCCCACACTCACCTTCTTACAGACCTTCTCCTTTACTTTCCTTCCTCTCTCTTCCCTTGTTTCGCTCCTTCCCTTTTTCCCTTCCCTTACTCTCCTTACTCCACTTCACTAACTCCTTCTCTTACTCCCTCTGTCCTGTTAGTTCTACACTTTCCTTCCTTCATTCTCTCTCTGTTAGCCTCATTCTCTACGTCCTCTTAGTCTCTCACTCCTCTTCTGTCACACTCACTCCCTATAACTCAGCCATACTCCCACACTCACCTTCTTTCAGACCTTCTCCTTTACTTTCCTTCCTCTCTCTTCCCTTGTTTCGCTCTTTCACTGTTGTCCCTTTCCTTACTCTCCTTTCTCCACTACACTAACTCTATCTCTTACTCCCTGTCCTCTTAGTTCTACACTCCCCTTTCCTCATTCTCTCTCTGTTAGCCTTATTCTCTCTGTCCCCTTAGTCTCTCACACCTCTTCTGTCACGCTCACTCCCTATAACTCAGCTACACTCCCACACTTACCTTCTTTCAAATCTTCTCCTTTACTTTCCTTCCCCTCTCTTCCCTTCTTTCGCTCCTTCACACGTTTCCCTTCCCTTACTCTCCTTACTCCACTTCACTAACTCCTTCTCTTACTCCCTCTGTCCTGTTAGTTCTACACTTTCCTTCCCTCATTCTCTCTCTGTTAGCCTCATTCTCTACGTCCTCTTTGTCTCTCACTCCTCTTCTGTCACACTCACTCCGTATAACTCAGCCATACTCCCACACTCACCTTCTTACAGACCTTCTCCTTTACTTTCCTTCCTCTCTCTTCCCTTGTTTCGCTCCTTCCCTTTTTTCCCTTCCCTTACTCTCCTTACTCCACTTCACTAACTTCTTCTCTTACTCCCTCTGTCCTGTTAGTTCTACACTTTCCTTCCCTCATTCTCTCTTTGTTAGCCTCATTCTCGCTGTCCCTTTAGTCTCTCACTCCTCTTCTATCACGCTCATTCCCTATAACACATCCATACTCCCACACTCACCTTCTTTTAAACTTCTCCTTTACTTTCCTTCCTGTCTCTTCCCTTCTTTCGCTCCTTCACTCTTTTCCCTTCCCTTACTCTCCTTTCTCTACTTCACTAACTCCGTCTCTTACTCCCTCTGTCCTCTTAGTTCTACACTCCCCTTCCCTCATTCTCTCTCCGTTAGCCTCATTCTCTCCGTCCCCTTTGTCTCTCACTCCTCTTCTGTCACACTCAATCCGTATAACTCAGCCATACTCACACACTCACCTTCTTTCAGACCTTCTCCTTTACTTCCCTTCCTCTCTCTTCCATTGTTTCGCTCTTTCACACTTTTCTCTTCCCTTACTCTCCTTACTCCACTTCACTAACTCCTTCTCTCACTCCCTCTGTCCTGTTAGTTCTACACTTTCCTTCCCTCATTCTCTCTCTGTTAGCCTCATTCTCTACGTCCTCTTAGTCTCTCACTCCTCTTCTGTCACACTCACTCCCTATAACTCAGCCATACTCCCACACTCACCTTCTTTCAGACCTTCTCCTTTACTTTCCTTCCTCTCTCTTCCCTTGTTTCGCTCTTTCACACTTTTCCCTTTCCTTACTCTCCTTACTCCACTTTACTAACTCCTTCTCTTTCTTCCTCTGTCCTCTTAGTGCTACACTCCCCTTCCCTCATTCTCACTCTGTTAGCCTCATTCTCTCCGTCCCCTTAGTCTCTCACTCCTCTTCTGTCACACTAACTCCGTATAACTCAGACATACTCCCTCACTCACCTTCTTTCAGACCTTCTCCTTTACGTTCCTTCCTCTCTCTTCCCTTGTTTCGCTCTTTCACACTTTTCTCTTCCCTTACTCTCCTTGCTCCACTTCACTAACTCCTTCTCTTACTCCCTCTGTCCTGTTAGTTCTACACTTTCCTTCCCTCATTCTCTCTTTGTTAGCCTCATTCTCTCTGTCCCTTTAGTCTCTCACTCCTCTTCTATCACGCTCATTCCCTATAACACATCCATACTCCCACACTCACCTTCTTTCAAACCTTCTCCTTTACTTTCCTTCCTGTCTCTTCCCTTCTTTCGCTCCTTCACTCTTTTCCCTTCCCTTACTCTCTTTACTATACTTCACTAACTCCGTCTCTTACTACCTCTGTTCTCTTAGTTCTACACTCCCCTTCCCTCATTCTCTCTCTGTTAGCCTCATTCTCTCCGCCCCCTTAGTCTCTCACTCCTCTTCTGTCACACTCACTCCGTATAACTCAGCCATACTTCCACACTCACCTCCTTTCAGACCTTCTCCTTTACTTCCCTTCCTCTCTCTTCCCTTGTTTCGCTCTTTCACACTTTTCTCTTCCCTTACTCTCCTTACTCCACTTCACTAACTCCTTCTCTTACTCCCTCTCTCCTGTTAGTTCTACACTTTCCTTCCCTCATTCTCTCTCTGTTAGCCTCATTCTCTACGTCCTCTTAGTCTCTCACTCCTCTTCTGTCACACTCACTCCCTATAACTCAGCCATACTCCCACACTCACCTTCTTTCAGACCTTCTCCTTTACTTCCCTTCCTCTCTCTTCCCTTGTTTCGCTCTTTCACTGTTTTCCCTTTCCTTACTCTCCTTTCTCCACTACACTAACTCTTTCTCTTACTCCCTGTCCTCTTAGTTCTACACTCCCCTTCCCTCATTCTCTCTCTGTTAGCCTTATTCTCTCTGTCCCCTTAGTCTCTCACACCTCTTCTGTCACGCTCACTCCCTATAACTCAGCTACACTCCCACACTTACCTTCTTTCAAATCTTCTCCTTTACGTTCCTTCCTCTCTCTTCCCTTGTTTCGCTCTTTCACACTTTTCTCTTCCCTTACTCTCCTTGCTCCACTTCACTAACTCCTTCTCTTACTCCCTCTGTCCTGTTAGTTCTACACTTTCCTTCCCTCATTCTCTCTTTGTTAGCCTCATTCTCTCTGTCCCTTTAGTCTCTCACTCCTCTTCTATCACGCTCATTCCCTATAACACATCCATACTCCCACACTCACCTTCTTTCAAACCTTCTCCTTTACTTTCCTTCCTGTCTCTTCCCTTCTTTCGCTCCTTCACTCTTTTCCCTTCCCTTACTCTCTTTACTATACTTCACTAACTCCGTCTCTTACTACCTCTGTTCTCTTAGTTCTACACTCCCCTTCCCTCATTCTCTCTCTGTTAGCCTCATTCTCTCCGTCCCCTTAGTCTCTCACTCCTCTTCTGTCACACTCACTCCGTATAACTCAGCCATACTTCCACACTCACCTCCTTTCAGACCTTCTCCTTTACTTCTCTTCCTCTCTCTTCCCTTGTTTCGCTCTTTCACACTTTTCTCTTCCCTTACTCTCCTTACTCCACTTCACTAACTCCTTCTCTTACTCCCTCTGTCCTGTTAGTTCTACACTTTCCTTCCCTCATTCTCTCTCTGTTAGCCTCATTCTCTACGTCCTCTTAGTCTCTCACTCCTCTTCTGTCACACCCACTCCCTATGACTCAGCCATACTCCCACACTCACCTTCTTTCAGACCTTCTCCTTTACTTCCCTTCCTCTCTCTTCCCTTGTTTCGCTCTTTCACTGTTTTCCCTTTCCTTACTCTCCTTTCTCCACTACACTAACTCTTTCTCTTACTCCCTGTCCTCTTAGTTCTACACTCCCCTTCCCTCATTCTCTCTCTGTTAGCCTTATTCTCTCTGTCCCCTTAGTCTCTCACACCTCTTCTGTCACGCTCACTCCCTATAACTCAGCTACACTCCCACACTTACCTTCTTTCAAATCTTCTCCTTTACTTTCCTTCGTGTCTCTTCCCTTCTTTCGCTCCTTCACACTTTTCCCTTCCCTTACTCTCCTTACTCCACTTCTCTAACTCCTTCTCTTACTCCATCTGTCCTGTTAGTTCTACACTTTCCTTCCCTCATTCTCTCTCTGTTAGCCTCATTCTCTACGTCCTCTTAGTCTCTCACTCCTCTTCTGTCACACTCACTCCGTATAACTCAGCCATACTCCCACACTCACCTTCTTACAGACCTTCTCCTTTACTTTCCTTCCTCTCTCTTCCCTTGTTTCGCTCCTTCCCTTTTTTCCCTTCCCTTACTCTCCTTACTCCACTTCACTAACTCCTTCTCTTACTCCCTCTGTCCTGTTAGTTCTACACTTTCCTTCCCTCATTCTCTCTCTGTTAGCCTCATTCTCGCTGTCCCTTTAGTCTCTCACTCCTCTTCTATCACGCTCATTCCCTATAACACATCCATACTCCCACACTCACCTTCTTTTAAACTTCTCCTTTACTTTCCTTCCTGTCTCTTCCCTTCTTTCGCTCCTTCACTCTTTTCCCTTCCCTTACTCTCCTTTCTCTACTTCACTAACTCCGTCTCTTACTCCCTCTGTCCTCTTAGTTCTACACTCCCCTTCCCTCATTCTCTCTCCGTTAGCCTCATTCTCTCCGTCCCCTTAGTCTCTCACTCCTCTTCTGTCACACTCAATCCGTATAACTCAGCCATACTCACACACTCACCTTCTTTCAGACCTTCTCCTTTACTTCCCTTCCTCTCTCTTCCATTGTTTCGCTCTTTCACACTTTTCTCTTCCCTTACTCTCCTTACTCCACTTCACTAACTCCTTCTCTCACTCCCTCTGTCCTGTTAGTTCTACACTTTCCTTCCCTCATTCTCTCTCTGTTAGCCTCATTCTCTACGTCCTCTTAGTCTCTCACTCCTCTTCTGTCACACTCACTCCCTATAACTCAGCCATACTCCCACACTCACCTTCTTTCAGACCTTCTCCTTTACTTTCCTTCCTCTCTCTTCCCTTGTTTCGCTCTTTCACACTTTTCCCTTTCCTTACTCTCCTTACTCCACTTTACTAACTCCTTCTCTTTCTTCCTCTGTCCTCTTAGTGCTACACTCCCCTTCCCTCATTCTCACTCTGTTAGCCTCATTCTCTCCGTCCCCTTAGTCTCTCACTCCTCTTCTGTCACACTCACTCCGTATAACTCAGCCATACTCCCACACTCACCTTCTTTCAGACCTTCTCCTTTACGTTCCTTCCTCTCTCTTCCCTTGTTTCGCTCTTTCACACTTTTCCCTTCCCTTACTCTCCTTACTCCACTTCTCTAACTCCTTCTCTTACTCCCTCTGTCCTGTTAGTTCTACACTTTCCTTCCCTCATTCTCTCTCTGTTAGCCTCATTCTCTACGTCCTCTTAGTCTCTCACTCCTCTTCTGTCACACTCACTCCGTATAACTCAGCCATACTCCCACACTCACCTTCTTACAGACCTTCTCCTTTACTTTCCTTCCTCTCTCTTCCCTTGTTTCGCTCCTTCCCTTTTTTCCCTTCCCTTACTCTCCTTACTCCACTTCACTAACTCCTTCTCTTACTCCCTCTGTCCTGTTAGTTCTACACTTTCCTTCCCTCATTCTCTCTCTGTTAGCCTCATTCTCGCTGTCCCTTTAGTCTCTCACTCCTCTTCTATCACGCTCATTCCCTATAACACATCCATACTCCCACACTCACCTTCTTTTAAACTTCTCCTTTACTTTCCTTCCTGTCTCTTCCCTTCTTTCGCTCCTTCACTCTTTTCCCTTCCCTTACTCTCCTTTCTCTACTTCACTAACTCCGTCTCTTACTCCCTCTGTCCTCTTAGTTCTACACTCCCCTTCCCTCATTCTCTCTCCGTTAGCCTCATTCTCTCCGTCCCCTTAGTCTCTCACTCCTCTTCTGTCACACTCAATCCGTATAACTCAGCCATACTCACACACTCACCTTCTTTCAGACCTTCTCCTTTACTTCCCTTCCTCTCTCTTCCATTGTTTCGCTCTTTCACACTTTTCTCTTCCCTTACTCTCCTTACTCCACTTCACTAACTCCTTCTCTCACTCCCTCTGTCCTGTTAGTTCTACACTTTCCTTCCCTCATTCTCTCTCTGTTAGCCTCATTCTCTACGTCCTCTTAGTCTCTCACTCCTCTTCTGTCACACTCACTCCCTATAACTCAGCCATACTCCCACACTCACCTTCTTTCAGACCTTCTCCTTTACGTTCCTTCCTCTCTCTTCCCTTGTTTCGCTCTTTCACACTTTTCTCTTCCCTTACTCTCCTTGCTCCACTTCACTAACTCCTTCTCTTACTCCCTCTGTCCTGTTAGTTCTACACTTTCCTTCCCTCATTCTCTCTTTGTTAGCCTCATTCTCTCTGTCCCTTTAGTCTCTCACTCCTCTTCTATCACGCTCATTCCCTATAACACATCCATACTCCCACACTCACCTTCTTTCAAACCTTCTCCTTTACTTTCCTTCCTGTCTCTTCCCTTCTTTCGCTCCTTCACTCTTTTCCCTTCCCTTACTCTCTTTACTATACTTCACTAACTCCGTCTCTTACTACCTCTGTCCTCTTAGTTCTACACTCCCCTTCCCTCATTCTCTCTCTGTTAGCCTCATTCTCTCCGTCCCCTTAGTCTGTCACTCCTCTTCTGTCACACTCACTCCGTATAACT
This sequence comes from Lissotriton helveticus, assembly GCF_964261635.1. NCBI lineage: Eukaryota > Metazoa > Chordata > Amphibia > Caudata > Salamandridae > Lissotriton > Lissotriton helveticus. The sequence continues at coordinate 180,867 of NW_027612050.1, read as the reverse complement.
CAGCCATACTTCCACACTCACCTTCTTTCAGACCTTCTCCTTTACTTTCCTTCCTCTCTCTTCCCTTGTTTCGCTCTTTCACACTTTTCTCTTCCCTTACTCTCCTTACTCCACTTCACTAACTCCTTCTCTTACTCCCTCTGTCCTGTTAGTTCCACACTTTCCTTCCCTCATTCTCTCTCTGTTAGCCTCATTCTCTACGTCCTCTTAATCTCTCACTCCTCTTCTGTCACACTCACTCCCTATGACTCAGCCATACTCCCACACTCACCTTCTTTCAGACCTTCTCCTTTACTTTCCTTCCTCTCTCTTCCCTTGTTTCGCTCTATCACTGTTTTCCCTTTCCTTACTCTCCTTTCTCCACTACACTAACTCTTTCTCTTACTCCCTGTCCTCTTAGTTCTACACTCCCCTTCCCTCATTCTCTCTCTGTTAGCCTTATTCTCTCCGTCCCCTTAGTCTCTCACACCTCTTCTGTCACTCTCACTCCCTATAACTCAGCTACACTCCCACACTTACCTTCTTTCAAATCTTCTCCTTTACTTTCCTTCCTGTCTCTTCCCTTCTTTTGCTCCTTCACACTTTTCCCTTCCCTTACTCTCCTTAGTTCACTTCACTAACTCCTTCTCTTACTCCCTCTGTCCTGTTAGTTCTACACTTTCCTTCCCTCATTCTCTCTCTGTTAGCCTCATTCTCTACGTCCTCTTAGTCTCTCACTCCTCTTCTGTCACACTCACTCCGTATAACTCAGCCATACTCCCACACTCACCTTCTTACAGACCTTCTCCTTTACTTTCCTTCCTCTCTCTTCCCTTGTTTCGCTCCTTCCCTTTTTCCCTTCCCTTACTCTCCTTACTCCACTTCACTAACCCCTTCTCTTACTCCCTCTGTCCTGTTAGTTCTACACTTTCCTTCCCTCATTCTCTCTCTGTTAGCCTCGTTCTCTACGTCCTCTTAGTCTCTCACTCCTTTTCTGTCACACTCACTCCCTATAACTCAGCCATACTCCCACACTCACCTTCTTTCAGACCTTCTCCTTTACTTTCCTTCCTCTCTCTTCCCTTGTTTCGCTCTTTCACTGTTTTCCCTTTCCTTACTCTCCTTTCTCCACTACACTAACTCTTTCTCTTACTTCCTGTCCTCTTAGTTCTACACTCCCCTTCCCTCATTCTCTCTCTGTTACCTTATTCTCTCTGTCCCGTTAGTCTCTCACACCTCTTCTGTCACGCTCACTCCCTATAACTCAGCTACACTCCCACACTTACCTTCTTTCAAATCTTCTCCTTTACTTTCCTTCCTGTCTCCTCCCTTCTTTCGCTCCTTCACACTTTTCCCTTCCCTTACTCTCCTTACTCCACTTCACTAACTCCTTCTCTTACTCCCTGTGTCCTGTTAGTTCTACACTTTCCTTCCCTCATTCTCTCTCTGTTTGCCTCATTCTCTACGTCCTCTTAGTCTCTCACTCTTCTTCTGTCACACTCACTCCGTATAACTCAGCCATACTCCCACACTCACCTTCTTACAGACCTTCTCCTTTACTTTCCTTCCTCTCTCTTCCCTTGTTTCGCTCCTTCCCTTTTTTCCCTTCCCTTACTCTCCTTACTCCACTTCACTAACTCCTTCTCTTACTCCCTCTGTCCTGTTAGTTCTACACTTTCGTTCCCTCATTCTCTCTTTGTTAGCCTCATTCTCGCTGTCCCTTTAGTCTCTCACTCCTCTTCTATCACGCTCATTCTCTATAACACATCCATACTCCCACACTCACCTTCTTTTAAACCTTCTCCTTTACTTTCCTTCCTGTCTCTTCCCTTCTTTCGCTCCTTCACTCTTTTCCCTTCCCTTACTCTTCTTACTCTACTTCACTAACTCTGTCTCTTACTCCCTCTGTCCTCTTAGTTCTACACTCCCCTTCCCTCATTCTCTCTCCGTTAGCCTCATTCTCTCCGTCCCCTTAGTCTCTCACTCCTCTTCTGTCACACTCAATCCGTATAACTCAGCCATACTCACACACTCACCTTCTTTCAAACCTTCTCCTTTACTTCCCTTCCTCTCTCTTCCCTTGTTTCGCTCTTTCACACTTTTCTCTTCCCTTACTCTCCTTACTCCACTTCACTAACTCCTTCTCTCACTCCCTCTGTCCTGTTAGTTCTACACTTTCCTTCCCTCATTCTCTCTCTGTTAGCCTCATTCTCTAGGTCCTCTTAGTCTCTCACTCCTCTTCTGTCACACTCACTCCCTATAACTCAGCCATACTCCCACACTCACATTCTTTCAGACCTTCTCCTTTACTTTCCTTCCTCTCTCTTCCCTTGTTTAGCTCTTTCACACTTTTCCCTTTCCTTACTCTCCTTACTTCACTTTACTAACTCCTTCTCTTTCTTCCTCTGTCCTCTTAGTGCTACACTCCCCTTCCCTCATTCTCACTCTGTTAGCCTCATTCTCTCCGTCCCCTTAGTCTCTCACTCCTCTTCTGTCACACTCACTCCGTATAACTCAGCCATACTCCCACACTCACCTTCTTTCAGACCTTCTCCTTTACGTTCCTTCCTCTCTCTTCCCTTGTTTCGCTCTTTCACACTTTTCTCTTCCCTTACTCTCCTTGCTCCACTTCACTAACTCCTTCTCTTACTCCCTCTGTCCTGTTAGTTCTACACTTTCCTTCCCTCATTCTCTCTTTGTTAGCCTCATTCTCTCTGTCCCTTTAGTCTCTCACTCCTCTTCTATCACGCTCATTCCCTATAACACATCCATACTCCCACACTCACCTTCTTTCAAACCTTTTCCTTTACTTTCCTTCCTGTCTCTTCCCTTCTTTCGCTCCTTCACTCTTTTCCCTTCCCTTACTCTCTTTACTATACTTCACTAACTCCGTCTCTTACTACCTCTGTCCTCTTAGTTCTACACTCCCCTTCCCTCATTCTCTCTCTGTTAGCCTTATTCTCTCCGTCCCCTTAGTCTGTCACTCCTCTTCTGTCACACTCACTCCGTATAACTCAGCCATACTTCCACACTCACCTTCTTTCCGACCTTCTCCTTTACTTCCCTTCCTCTCTCTTCCCTTATTTCGCTCTTTCACACTTTTCTCTTCCCTTACTCTCCTTACTCCACTTCATTAACTCCTTCTCTTACTCCCTCTGTCCTGTTAGTTCCACACTTTCCTTCCCTCATTCTCTCTCTGTTAGCCTCATTCCCTACGTCCTTTTAGTCTCTCACTCCTCTTCTGTCACACTCACTCCCTATGACTCAGCCATACTCCCACACTCACCTTCTTTCAGACCTTCTCCTTTACTTTGCTTCCTCTCTCTTCCCTTGTTTCGCTCTTTCACTGTTTTCCCTTTCCTTACTCTCCTTTCTCCACTACACTAACTCTTTCTCTTACTCCCTGTCCTCTTAGTTCTACACTCCCCTTCCCTCATTCTCTCTCTGTTAGCCTTATTCTCTCCGTCCCCTTAGTCTCTCACACCTCTTCTGTCACTCTCACTCCCTATAACTCAGCTACACTCCCACAATTACCTTCTTTCAAATCTTCTCCTTTACTTTCCTTCCTGTCTCTTCCCTTCTTTCGCTCCTTCACACTTTTCCCTTCCCTTACTCTCCTTACTCCACTTCACTAACTCCTTCTCTTACTCCCTCTGTCCTGTTAGTTCTACACTTTCCTTCCCTCATTCTCTCTCTGTTAGCCTCATTCTCTACGTCCTCTTAGTCTCTCACTCCTCTTCTGTCACACTCACTCCGTATAACTCAGCCATACTCCCACACTCACCTTCTTACAGACCTTCTCCTTTACTTTCCTTCCTCTCTCTTCCCTTGTTTCGCTCCTTCCCTTTTTCCCTTCCCTTACTCTCCTTACTCCACTTCACTAACTCCTTCTCTTACTCCCTCTGTCCTGTTAGTTCTACACTTTCCTTCCCTCATTCTCTCTCTGTTAGCCTCATTCTCTACATCCTCTTAGTCTCTCACTCCTCTTCTGTCACACTCACTCCCTATAACTCAGCCATACTCCCACACTCACCTTCTTTCAGACCTTCTCCTTTACTTTCCTTCCTCTCTCTTCCCTTGTTTCGCTCTTTCACTGTTTTCCCTTTCCTTACTCTCCTTTCTCCACAACACTAACTCTTTCTCTTACTCCCTGTCCTCTTAGTTCTACACTCCCCTTCCCTCATTCTCTCTCTGTTAGCCTTATTCTCTCTGTCCCCTTAGTCTCTCACACCTCTTCTGTCACGCTCACTCCCTATAACTCAGCTACACTCCCACACTTACCTTCTTTCAAATCCTCTCCTTTACTTTCCTTCCTCTCTCTTCCCTTCTTTCGCTCCTTCACACTTTTCCCTTCCCTTACTCTCCTTACTCCACTTCACTAACTCCTTCTCTTACTCCCTCTGTCCTGTTAGTTCTACACTTTCCTTCCCTCATTCTCTCTTTGTTAGCCTCATTCTCGCTGTCCCTTTAGTCTCTCACTCCTCTTCTATCACGCTCATTCCCTATAACACATCCATACTCCCACACTCACCTTCTTTTAAACCTTCGCCTTTACTTTCCTTCCTGTCTCTTCCCCTCTTTCGCTCCATCACTCTTTTCCCTTCCCTTACTCTCCTTACTCTACTTCACTAACTCCGTCTCTTACTCCCTCTGTCCTGTTAGTTCTACACTTTCCTTCCCTCATTCTCTCTCTGTTAGCGTCATTCTCTACGTCCTCTTAGTCTCTCACTCCTCTTCTGTCACACTCACTCCGTATAACTCAGACATACTCCCACACTCACCTTTAAAGACCTTGTCCTTTACTTTCCTTACTCTCTCTTCCCTTGTTTCGCTCCTTCCCTTTTTTCCCTTCCCTTACTCTCCTTACTCCACTTCACTAACTCCTTCTCTTACTCCCTCTGTCCTGTTAGTTCTACACTTTCCTTCCCTCATTCTCTCTTTATTAGCCTCATTCTCGCTGTCCCTTTAGTCTTTCACTCCTCTTCTATCACGCTCATTCCCTATAACACATCCATACTCCCACACTCAACTTCTTTTAAACCTTCTCCTTTACTTACCTTCCTGTCTCTTCCCTTCTTTCGCTCCTTCACTCTTTTCCCTTCCCTTACTCTCCTTACTCTACTTCACTAACTCCGTCTCTTACTCCCTCTGTCCTCTTAGTTCTACACTCCCCTTCCCTCATTCTCTCTCTGTTAGCCTCATTCTCTCTGTCCCCTTAGTCTCTCACTCCTCTTCTGTCACACTCAATCCGTATAACTCAGCCATACTCACACACTCACCTTCTTTCAGACCTTCTCCTTTACTTCCCTTCCTCTCTCTTCCCTTGTTTCGCTCTTTCACACTTTTCTCTTCCCTTACTCTCCGTACTCCACATCACTAACTCCTTCTCTCACTCCCTCTGTCCTGTTAGTTCTACACTTTCCTTCCCTCATTCTCTCTCTGTTAGGCTCATTCTCTACGTCCTCTTAGTCTCTCACTCCTCTTCTGTCACACTCACTCCCTATAACTCAGCCATACTCCCACACTCACCTTCTTTCAGACCTTCTCCTTTACTTTCCTTCCTCTCTCTTCCCTTGTTTTGCTCTTTCACTGTTTTCCCTTTCCTTACTCTCCTTACGCCACTTTACTAACTCCTTCTCTTTCTTCCTCTGTCCTCTTAGTGCTACACTCCCCTTCCTTTATTCTCACTCTGTTAGCCTCATTCTCTCCGTCCCCTTAGTCTCTCACTCCTCTTCTGTCACACTCACTCCGTATAACTCAGCCATACTCCCACACTCACCTTCTTTCAGACCTTCTCCTTTACGTTCCTTCCTTCCTCTTCCCTTGTTTCGCTCTTTCACACTTTTCTCTTCCCTTACTCTCCTTGCTCCACTTCACTAACTCCTTCTCTTACTCCCTCTGTCCTGTTAGTTCTACACTTTCCTTCCCTCATTCTCTCTATGTTAGCCTCATTCTCTACATCCTCTTAGTCTCTCACTCCTCTTCTGTCACACTCACTCCGTATAACTCAGCCATACTCCCACACTCACCTTCTTACAGACCTTCTCCTTTACTTTCCTTCCTCTCTTTTCCCTTGTTTTGCTCCTTCCCTTTTTTCCCTTCCCTTACTCTCCTTACTCCACTTCACTAACTCCTTCTCTTACTCCCTCTGTCCTGTTAGTTCTACACTTTCCTTCCCTCATTCTCTCTCTGTTAGCCTCATTCTCTACGTCCTCTTAGTCTCTCACTCCTCTTCTGTCACACTCACTCCCTATAACTCAGCCATACTCCCACACTCACCTTCTTTCAGACCTTCTCCTTTACTTTCCTTCCTCTCTCTTCCCTTGTTTCGCTCTTTCACTGTTTTCCCTTTCCTTACTCTCCTTTCTCCACTACACTAACTCTTTCTCTTACTCCCTGTCCTCTTAGTTCTACACTCCCCTTCCCTCATTCTCTCTCTGTTAGCCTTATTCTCTCCGTCCCCTTAGTCTCTCACACTTCTTCTGTCACGCTCACTCCCTATAACTCAGCTACACTCCCACACTTACCTTCTTTCAAATCTTCTCCTTTACTTTCCTTCCTGTCTCTTCCCTTCCTTCGCTCCTTCACACTTTTCCCTTCCCTTACTCTCCTTACTCCACTTCACTAACTCCTTCTCTTACTCCCTCTGTCCTGTTAGTTCTACACTTTCCTTCCCTCATTCTCTCTCTGTTAGCCTCATTCTCTACGTCCTCTTAGTCTCTCACTCCTCTTCTGTCACACTCACTCCGTATAACTCAGCCATACTCCCACACTCACCTTCTTACAGACCTTCTCCTTTACTTTCCTTCCTCTCTCTTCCCTTGTTTCACTCCTTCCCTTTTTTCCCTTCCCTTACTCTCCTTACTCCACTTCACTAACTCCTTCTCTTACTCCCTCTGTCCTGTTAGTTCTACACTTTCCTTCCCTCATTCTCTCTTTGTTAGCCTCATTCTCGCTGTCCCTTTAGTCTCTCACTCCTCTTCTATCACGCTCATTCCCTATAACACATCCATACTCCCACACTCACCTTCTTTTAAACCTTCTCCTTTACTTTCCTTCCTGTCTCTTCCCTTCTTTCGCTCCTTCACTCTTTTCCCTTCCCTTACTCTCCTTACTCTACTTCACTAATTCCGTCTCTTAGTCCCTCTGTCCTCTTAGTTCTACACTCCCCTTCCCTCATTCTCTCTCTGTTAGCCTCATTCTCTCCGTCCCCTTAGTCTCTCACTCCTCTTCTGTCACACTCAATCCGTATAACTCAGCCATACTCCCACACTCACCTTCTTTCAGACCTTCTCCTTTACTTCCCTTCCTCTCTCTTCACTTGTTTCGCTCTTTCACTGTTTTCCCTTTCCTTACTCTCCTTTCTCCACTACACTAACTCTTTCTTACTCCCTGTCCTCTTAGTTCTACACTCCCCTTCCCTCATTCTCTCTCTGTTAGCCTTATTCTCTCCGTCCCCTTAGTCTCTCACACCTCTTCTTTCACGCTCACTCCCTATAACTCAGCTACTCTCCCACACTTACCTTCTTTCAAATCTTCTCCTTTACTTTCCTTCCTGTCTCTTCCCTTCTTTCGCTCCTTCACACTTTTCCCTTCCCTTACTCTCCTTACTCCACTTCACTAACTCCTTCTCTTACTCCCTCTGTCCTGTTAGTTCTACACTTTCCTTCCCTCATTCTCTCTCTGTTAGCCTCATTCTCTACGTCCTCTTAGTCTCTCACTCCTCTTCTGTCACACTCACTCCGTATAACTCAGCCATACTCCCACACTCACCTTCTTACAGACCTTCTCCTTTACTTTCCTTCCTCTCTCTTCCCTTGTTTCACTCCTTCCCTTTTTTCCCTTCCCTTACTCTCCTTACTCCACTTCACTAACTCCTTCTCTTACTCCCTCTGTCCTGTTAGTTCTACACTTTCCTTCCCTCATTCTCTCTTTGTTAGCCTCATTCTCGCTGTCCCTTTAGTCTCTCACTCCTCTTCTATCACGTTCATTCCCTATAACACATCCATACTCCCACACTCACCTTCTTTTAAACCTTCTCCTTTACTTTCCTTCCTGTCTCTTCCCTTCTTTCGCTCCTTCACTCTTTTCCCTTCCCTTACTCTCCTTACTCTACTTCACTAACTCCGTCTCTTACTCCCTCTGTCCTCTTAGTTCTACATTCCCCTTCCCTCATTCTCTCTCTGTTAGCCTCATTCTCTCCGTCCCCTTAGTCTCTCACTCCTCTTCTGTCACACTCAATCCGTATAACTCAGCCATACTCCCACACTCACCTTCTTTCAGACCTTCTCCTTTACTTCCCTTCCTCTCTCTTCCCTTGTATCGCTCTTTCACACTTTTCTCTTCCCTTACTCTCCTTACTCCACTTCACTAACTCCTTCTCTCACTCCCTCTGTCCTGTTAGTTCTACACTATCCTTCCCTCATTCTCTCTCTGTTAGCCTCATTCTCTACGTCCTCTTAGTCTCTCACTCCTCTTCTGTCACACTCACTCCCTATAACTCAGCCATACTCCCACACTCACCTTCTTTCAGACCTTCTCCTTTACTTTCCTTCCTCTCTCTTCCCTTGTTTCGCTCTTTCACTGTTTTCCCTTTCCTTACTCTCCTTACTCCACTTTACTAACTCCTTCTCTTTCTTCCTCTGTCCTCTTAGTGCTACACTCCCCTTCCCTCATTCTCACTCTGTTAGCCTCATTCTCTCCGTCCCCTTAGTCTCTCACTCCTCTTCTGTCACACTAACTCTGTATAACTCAGACATACTCCTACACTCACCTTCTTTCAGACCTTCTCCTTTACGTTCCTTCCTCTCTCTTCCCTTGTTTCGCTCTTTCACTGTTTTCCCTTTCCTTACTCTCCTTACTCCACTTTACTAACTCCTTCTCTTTCTTCCTCTGTCCTCTTAGTGCTACACTCCCCTTCCCTCATTCTCACTCTGTTAGCCTCATTCTCTACGTCCTCTTAGTCTCTCACTCCTCTTCTATCACGCTCATTCCCTATAACACATCCATACTCCCACAATCACCTTCTTTCCGACCTTCTCCTTTACTTCCCTTCCTCTCTCTTCCCTTGTTTCGCTCTTTCACACTTTTCTCTTCCCTTACTCTCCTTACTCCACTTCACTAACTCCTTCTCTCACTCCCTCTGTCCTGTTAGTTCTACACTTTCCTTCCCTCATTCTCTCTCTGTTAGCCTCATTCTCTAGGTCCTCTTAGTCTCTCACTCCTCTTCTGTCACACTCACTCCCTATAACTCAGCCATACTCCCACACTCACATTCTTTCAGACCTTCTCCTTTACTTTCCTTCCTCTCTCTTCCCTTGTTTAGCTCTTTCACACTTTTCCCTTTCCTTACTCTCCTTACTTCACTTTACTAACTCCTTCTCTTTCTTCCTCTGTCCTCTTAGTGCTACACTCCCCTTCCCTCATTCTCACTCTGTTAGCCTCATTCTCTCCGTCCCCTTAGTCTCTCACTCCTCTTCTGTCACACTCACTCCGTATAACTCAGCCATACTCCCACACTCACCTTCTTTCAGACCTTCTCCTTTACGTTCCTTCCTCTCTCTTCCCTTGTTTCGCTCTTTCACACTTTTCTCTTCCCTTACTCTCCTTGCTCCACTTCACTAACTCCTTCTCTTACTCCCTCTGTCCTGTTAGTTCTACACTTTCCTTCCCTCATTCTCTCTTTGTTAGCCTCATTCTCTCTGTCCCTTTAGTCTCTCACTCCTCTTCTATCACGCTCATTCCCTATAACACATCCATACTCCCACACTCACCTTCTTTCAAACCTTTTCCTTTACTTTCCTTCCTGTCTCTTCCCTTCTTTCGCTCCTTCACTCTTTTCCCTTCCCTTACTCTCTTTACTATACTTCACTAACTCCGTCTCTTACTACCTCTGTCCTCTTAGTTCTACACTCCCCTTCCCTCATTCTCTCTCTGTTAGCCTTATTCTCTCCGTCCCCTTAGTCTGTCACTCCTCTTCTGTCACACTCACTCCGTATAACTCAGCCATACTTCCACACTCACCTTCTTTCCGACCTTCTCCTTTACTTCCCTTCCTCTCTCTTCCCTTATTTCGCTCTTTCACACTTTTCTCTTCCCTTACTCTCCTTACTCCACTTCATTAACTCCTTCTCTTACTCCCTCTGTCCTGTTAGTTCCACACTTTCCTTCCCTCATTCTCTCTCTGTTAGCCTCATTCCCTACGTCCTTTTAGTCTCTCACTCCTCTTCTGTCACACTCACTCCCTATGACTCAGCCATACTCCCACACTCACCTTCTTTCAGACCTTCTCCTTTACTTTGCTTCCTCTCTCTTCCCTTGTTTCGCTCTTTCACTGTTTTCCCTTTCCTTACTCTCCTTTCTCCACTACACTAACTCTTTCTCTTACTCCCTGTCCTCTTAGTTCTACACTCCCCTTCCCTCATTCTCTCTCTGTTAGCCTTATTCTCTCCGTCCCCTTAGTCTCTCACACCTCTTCTGTCACTCTCACTCCCTATAACTCAGCTACACTCCCACAATTACCTTCTTTCAAATCTTCTCCTTTACTTTCCTTCCTGTCTCTTCCCTTCTTTCGCTCCTTCACACTTTTCCCTTCCCTTACTCTCCTTACTCCACTTCACTAACTCCTTCTCTTACTCCCTCTGTCCTGTTAGTTCTACACTTTCCTTCCCTCATTCTCTCTCTGTTAGCCTCATTCTCTACGTCCTCTTAGTCTCTCACTCCTCTTCTGTCACACTCACTCCGTATAACTCAGCCATACTCCCACACTCACCTTCTTACAGACCTTCTCCTTTACTTTCCTTCCTCTCTCTTCCCTTGTTTCGCTCCTTCCCTTTTTCCCTTCCCTTACTCTCCTTACTCCACTTCACTAACTCCTTCTCTTACTCCCTCTGTCCTGTTAGTTCTACACTTTCCTTCCCTCATTCTCTCTCTGTTAGCCTCATTCTCTACATCCTCTTAGTCTCTCACTCCTCTTCTGTCACACTCACTCCCTATAACTCAGCCATACTCCCACACTCACCTTCTTTCAGACCTTCTCCTTTACTTTCCTTCCTCTCTCTTCCCTTGTTTCGCTCTTTCACTGTTTTCCCTTTCCTTACTCTCCTTTCTCCACAACACTAACTCTTTCTCTTACTCCCTGTCCTCTTAGTTCTACACTCCCCTTCCCTCATTCTCTCTCTGTTAGCCTTATTCTCTCTGTCCCCTTAGTCTCTCACACCTCTTCTGTCACGCTCACTCCCTATAACTCAGCTACACTCCCACACTTACCTTCTTTCAAATCCTCTCCTTTACTTTCCTTCCTCTCTCTTCCCTTCTTTCGCTCCTTCACACTTTTCCCTTCCCTTACTCTCCTTACTCCACTTCACTAACTCCTTCTCTTACTCCCTCTGTCCTGTTAGTTCTACACTTTCCTTCCCTCATTCTCTCTTTGTTAGCCTCATTCTCGCTGTCCCTTTAGTCTCTCACTCCTCTTCTATCACGCTCATTCCCTATAACACATCCATACTCCCACACTCACCTTCTTTTAAACCTTCGCCTTTACTTTCCTTCCTGTCTCTTCCCCTCTTTCGCTCCATCACTCTTTTCCCTTCCCTTACTCTCCTTACTCTACTTCACTAACTCCGTCTCTTACTCCCTCTGTCCTGTTAGTTCTACACTTTCCTTCCCTCATTCTCTCTCTGTTAGCGTCATTCTCTACGTCCTCTTAGTCTCTCACTCCTCTTCTGTCACACTCACTCCGTATAACTCAGCCATACTCCCACACTCACCTTTAAAGACCTTGTCCTTTACTTTCCTTACTCTCTCTTCCCTTGTTTCGCTCCTTCCCTTTTTTCCCTTCCCTTACTCTCCTTACTCCACTTCACTAACTCCTTCTCTTACTCCCTCTGTCCTGTTAGTTCTACACTTTCCTTCCCTCATTCTCTCTTTATTAGCCTCATTCTCGCTGTCCCTTTAGTCTTTCACTCCTCTTCTATCACGCTCATTCCCTATAACACATCCATACTCCCACACTCAACTTCTTTTAAACCTTCTCCTTTACTTACCTTCCTGTCTCTTCCCTTCTTTCGCTCCTTCACTCTTTTCCCTTCCCTTACTCTCCTTACTCTACTTCACTAACTCCGTCTCTTACTCCCTCTGTCCTCTTAGTTCTACACTCCCCTTCCCTCATTCTCTCTCTGTTAGCCTCATTCTCTCTGTCCCCTTAGTCTCTCACTCCTCTTCTGTCACACTCAATCCGTATAACTCAGCCATACTCACACACTCACCTTCTTTCAGACCTTCTCCTTTACTTCCCTTCCTCTCTCTTCCCTTGTTTCGCTCTTTCACACTTTTCTCTTCCCTTACTCTCCGTACTCCACATCACTAACTCCTTCTCTCACTCCCTCTGTCCTGTTAGTTCTACACTTTCCTTCCCTCATTCTCTCTCTGTTAGGCTCATTCTCTACGTCCTCTTAGTCTCTCACTCCTCTTCTGTCACACTCACTCCCTATAACTCAGCCATACTCCCACACTCACCTTCTTTCAGACCTTCTCCTTTACTTTCCTTCCTCTCTCTTCCCTTGTTTTGCTCTTTCACTGTTTTCCCTTTCCTTACTCTCCTTACGCCACTTTACTAACTCCTTCTCTTTCTTCCTCTGTCCTCTTAGTGCTACACTCCCCTTCCTTTATTCTCACTCTGTTAGCCTCATTCTCTCCGTCCCCTTAGTCTCTCACTCCTCTTCTGTCACACTCACTCCGTATAACTCAGCCATACTCCCACACTCACCTTCTTTCAGACCTTCTCCTTTACGTTCCTTCCTTCCTCTTCCCTTGTTTCGCTCTTTCACACTTTTCTCTTCCCTTACTCTCCTTGCTCCACTTCACTAACTCCTTCTCTTACTCCCTCTGTCCTGTTAGTTCTACACTTTCCTTCCCTCATTCTCTCTATGTTAGCCTCATTCTCTACATCCTCTTAGTCTCTCACTCCTCTTCTGTCACACTCACTCCGTATAACTCAGCCATACTCCCACACTCACCTTCTTACAGACCTTCTCCTTTACTTTCCTTCCTCTCTTTTCCCTTGTTTTGCTCCTTCCCTTTTTTCCCTTCCCTTACTCTCCTTACTCCACTTCACTAACTCCTTCTCTTACTCCCTCTGTCCTGTTAGTTCTACACTTTCCTTCCCTCATTCTCTCTCTGTTAGCCTCATTCTCTACGTCCTCTTAGTCTCTCACTCCTCTTCTGTCACACTCACTCCCTATAACTCAGCCATACTCCCACACTCACCTTCTTTCAGACCTTCTCCTTTACTTTCCTTCCTCTCTCTTCCCTTGTTTCGCTCTTTCACTGTTTTCCCTTTCCTTACTCTCCTTTCTCCACTACACTAACTCTTTCTCTTACTCCCTGTCCTCTTAGTTCTACACTCCCCTTCCCTCATTCTCTCTCTGTTAGCCTTATTCTCTCCGTCCCCTTAGTCTCTCACACTTCTTCTGTCACGCTCACTCCCTATAACTCAGCTACACTCCCACACTTACCTTCTTTCAAATCTTCTCCTTTACTTTCCTTCCTGTCTCTTCCCTTCCTTCGCTCCTTCACACTTTTCCCTTCCCTTACTCTCCTTACTCCACTTCACTAACTCCTTCTCTTACTCCCTCTGTCCTGTTAGTTCTACACTTTCCTTCCCTCATTCTCTCTCTGTTAGCCTCATTCTCTACGTCCTCTTAGTCTCTCACTCCTCTTCTGTCACACTCACTCCGTATAACTCAGCCATACTCCCACACTCACCTTCTTACAGACCTTCTCCTTTACTTTCCTTCCTCTCTCTTCCCTTGTTTCACTCCTTCCCTTTTTTCCCTTCCCTTACTCTCCTTACTCCACTTCACTAACTCCTTCTCTTACTCCCTCTGTCCTGTTAGTTCTACACTTTCCTTCCCTCATTCTCTCTTTGTTAGCCTCATTCTCGCTGTCCCTTTAGTCTCTCACTCCTCTTCTATCACGCTCATTCCCTATAACACATCCATACTCCCACACTCACCTTCTTTTAAACCTTCTCCTTTACTTTCCTTCCTGTCTCTTCCCTTCTTTCGCTCCTTCACTCTTTTCCCTTCCCTTACTCTCCTTACTCTACTTCACTAATTCCGTCTCTTAGTCCCTCTGTCCTCTTAGTTCTACACTCCCCTTCCCTCATTCTCTCTCTGTTAGCCTCATTCTCTCCGTCCCCTTAGTCTCTCACTCCTCTTCTGTCACACTCAATCCGTATAACTCAGCCATACTCCCACACTCACCTTCTTTCAGACCTTCTCCTTTACTTCCCTTCCTCTCTCTTCACTTGTTTCGCTCTTTCACTGTTTTCCCTTTCCTTACTCTCCTTTCTCCACTACACTAACTCTTTCTTACTCCCTGTCCTCTTAGTTCTACACTCCCCTTCCCTCATTCTCTCTCTGTTAGCCTTATTCTCTCCGTCCCCTTAGTCTCTCACACCTCTTCTTTCACGCTCACTCCCTATAACTCAGCTACTCTCCCACACTTACCTTCTTTCAAATCTTCTCCTTTACTTTCCTTCCTGTCTCTTCCCTTCTTTCGCTCCTTCACACTTTTCCCTTCCCTTACTCTCCTTACTCCACTTCACTAACTCCTTCTCTTACTCCCTCTGTCCTGTTAGTTCTACACTTTCCTTCCCTCATTCTCTCTCTGTTAGCCTCATTCTCTACGTCCTCTTAGTCTCTCACTCCTCTTCTGTCACACTCACTCCGTATAACTCAGCCATACTCCCACACTCACCTTCTTACAGACCTTCTCCTTTACTTTCCTTCCTCTCTCTTCCCTTGTTTCACTCCTTCCCTTTTTTCCCTTCCCTTACTCTCCTTACTCCACTTCACTAACTCCTTCTCTTACTCCCTCTGTCCTGTTAGTTCTACACTTTCCTTCCCTCATTCTCTCTTTGTTAGCCTCATTCTCGCTGTCCCTTTAGTCTCTCACTCCTCTTCTATCACGTTCATTCCCTATAACACATCCATACTCCCACACTCACCTTCTTTTAAACCTTCTCCTTTACTTTCCTTCCTGTCTCTTCCCTTCTTTCGCTCCTTCACTCTTTTCCCTTCCCTTACTCTCCTTACTCTACTTCACTAACTCCGTCTCTTACTCCCTCTGTCCTCTTAGTTCTACATTCCCCTTCCCTCATTCTCTCTCTGTTAGCCTCATTCTCTCCGTCCCCTTAGTCTCTCACTCCTCTTCTGTCACACTCAATCCGTATAACTCAGCCATACTCCCACACTCACCTTCTTTCAGACCTTCTCCTTTACTTCCCTTCCTCTCTCTTCCCTTGTATCGCTCTTTCACACTTTTCTCTTCCCTTACTCTCCTTACTCCACTTCACTAACTCCTTCTCTCACTCCCTCTGTCCTGTTAGTTCTACACTATCCTTCCCTCATTCTCTCTCTGTTAGCCTCATTCTCTACGTCCTCTTAGTCTCTCACTCCTCTTCTGTCACACTCACTCCCTATAACTCAGCCATACTCCCACACTCACCTTCTTTCAGACCTTCTCCTTTACTTTCCTTCCTCTCTCTTCCCTTGTTTCGCTCTTTCACTGTTTTCCCTTTCCTTACTCTCCTTACTCCACTTTACTAACTCCTTCTCTTTCTTCCTCTGTCCTCTTAGTGCTACACTCCCCTTCCCTCATTCTCACTCTGTTAGCCTCATTCTCTCCGTCCCCTTAGTCTCTCACTCCTCTTCTGTCACACTAACTCTGTATAACTCAGACATACTCCTACACTCACCTTCTTTCAGACCTTCTCCTTTACGTTCCTTCCTCTCTCTTCCCTTGTTTCGCTCTTTCACTGTTTTCCCTTTCCTTACTCTCCTTACTCCACTTTACTAACTCCTTCTCTTTCTTCCTCTGTCCTCTTAGTGCTACACTCCCCTTCCCTCATTCTCACTCTGTTAGCCTCATTCTCTACGTCCTCTTAGTCTCTCACTCCTCTTCTATCACGCTCATTCCCTATAACACATCCATACTCCCACAATCACCTTCTTTCCGACCTTCTCCTTTACTTCCCTTCCTCTCTCTTCCCTTATTTCGCTCTTTCACACTTTTCTCTTCCCTTACTCTCCTTACTCCACTTCATTAACTCCTTCTCTTACTCCCTCTGTCCTGTTAGTTCCACACTTTCCTTCCCTCATTCTCTCTCTGTTAGCCTCATTCCCTACGTCCTTTTAGTCTCTCACTCCTCTTCTGTCACACTCAATCCCTATGACTCAGCCATACTCCCACACTCACCTTCTTTCAGACCTTCTCCTTTACTTTGCTTCCTCTCTCTTCCCTTGTTTCGCTCTTTCACTGTTTTCCCTTTCCTTACTCTCCTTTCTCCACTACACTAACTCTTTCTCTTACTCCCTGTCCTCTTAGTTCTACACTCCCCTTCCCTCATTCTCTCTCTGTTAGCCTTATTCTCTCCGTCCCCTTAGTCTCTCACACCTCTTCTGTCACTCTCACTCCCTATAACTCAGCTACACTCCCACAATTACCTTCTTTCAAATCTTCTCCTTTACTTTCCTTCCTGTCTCTTCCCTTCTTTCGCACCTTCACACTTTTCCCTTCCCTTACTCTCCTTACTCCACTTCACTAACTCCTTCTCTTACTCCCTCTGTCCTGTTAGTTCTACACTTTCCTTCCCTCATTCTCTCTCTGTTAGCCTCATTCTCTACGTCCTCTTAGTCTCTCACTCCTCTTCTGTCACACTCACTCCGTATAACTCAGCCATACTCCCACACTCACCTTCTTACAGACCTTCTCCTTTACTTTCCTTCCTCTCTCTTCCCTTGTTTCGCTCCTTCCCTTTTTCCCTTCCCTTACTCTCCTTACTCCACTTCACTAACTCCTTCTCTTACTCCCTCTGTCCTGTTAGTTCTACACTTTCCTTCCCTCATTCTCTCTCTGTTAGCCTCATTCTCTACATCCTCTTAGTCTCTCACTCCTCTTCTGTCACACTCACTCCCTATAACTCAGCCATACTCCCACACTCACCTTCTTTCAGACCTTCTCCTTTACTTTCCTTCCTCTCTCTTCCCTTGTTTCGCTCTTTCACTGTTTTCCCTTTCCTTACTCTCCTTTCTCCACAACACTAACTCTTTCTCTTACTCCCTGTCCTCTTAGTTCTACACTCCCCTTCCCTCATTCTCTCTCTGTTAGCCTTATTCTCTCTGTCCCCTTAGTCTCTCACACCTCTTCTGTCACGCTCACTCCCTATAACTCAGCTACACTCCCACACTTACCTTCTTTCAAATCCTCTCCTTTACTTTCCTTCCTCTCTCTTCCCTTCTTTCGCTCCTTCACACTTTTCCCTTCCCTTACTCTCCTTACTCCACTTCACTAACTCCTTCTCTTACTCCCTCTGTCCTGTTAGTTCTACACTTTCCTTCCCTCATTCTCTCTTTGTTAGCCTCATTCTCGCTGTCCCTTTAGTCTCTCACTCCTCTTCTATCACGCTCATTCCCTATAACACATCCATACTCCCACACTCACCTTCTTTTAAACCTTCGCCTTTACTTTCCTTCCTGTCTCTTCCCCTCTTTCGCTCCATCACTCTTTTCCCTTCCCTTACTCTCCTTACTCTACTTCACTAACTCCGTCTCTTACTCCCTCTGTCCTGTTAGTTCTACACTTTCCTTCCCTCATTCTCTCTCTGTTAGCGTCATTCTCTACGTCCTCTTAGTCTCTCACTCCTCTTCTGTCACACTCACTCCGTATAACTCAGCCATACTCCCACACTCACCTTTAAAGACCTTGTCCTTTACTTTCCTTACTCTCTCTTCCCTTGTTTCGCTCCTTCCCTTTTTTCCCTTCCCTTACTCTCCTTACTCCACTTCACTAACTCCTTCTCTTACTCCCTCTGTCCTGTTAGTTCTACACTTTCCTTCCCTCATTCTCTCTTTATTAGCCTCATTCTCGCTGTCCCTTTAGTCTTTCACTCCTCTTCTATCACGCTCATTCCCTATAACACATCCATACTCCCACACTCAACTTCTTTTAAACCTTCTCCTTTACTTACCTTCCTGTCTCTTCCCTTCTTTCGCTCCTTCACTCTTTTCCCTTCCCTTACTCTCCTTACTCTACTTCACTAACTCCGTCTCTTACTCCCTCTGTCCTCTTAGTTCTACACTCCCCTTCCCTCATTCTCTCTCTGTTAGCCTCATTCTCTCCGTCCCCTTAGTCTCTCACTCCTCTTCTGTCACACTCAATCCGTATAACTCAGCCATACTCACACACTCACCTTCTTTCAGACCTTCTCCTTTACTTCCCTTCCTCTCTCTTCCCTTGTTTCGCTCTTTCACACTTTTCTCTTCCCTTACTCTCCGTACTCCACATCACTAACTCCTTCTCTCACTCCCTCTGTCCTGTTAGTTCTACACTTTCCTTCCCTCATTCTCTCTCTGTTAGGCTCATTCTCTACGTCCTCTTAGTCTCTCACTCCTCTTCTGTCACACTCACTCCCTATAACTCAGCCATACTCCCACACTCACCTTCATTCAGACCTTCTCCTTTACTTTCCTTCCTCTCTCTTCCCTTGTTTCGCTCTTTCACTGTTTTCCCTTTCCTTACTCTCCTTACGCCACTTTACTAACTCCTTCTCTTTCTTCCTCTGTCCTCTTAGTGCTACACTCCCCTTCCTTCATTCTCACTCTGTTAGCCTCATTCTCTCCGTCCCCTTAGTCTCTCACTCCTCTTCTGTCACACTCACTCCGTATAACTCAGCCATACTCCCACACTCACCTTCTTTCAGACCTTCTCCTTTACGTTCCTTCCTTCCTCTTCCCTTGTTTCGCTCTTTCACACTTTTCTCTTCCCTTACTCTCCTTGCTCCACTTCACTAACTCCTTCTCTTACTCCCTCTGTCCTGTTAGTTCTACACTTTCCTTCCCTCATTCTCTCTATGTTAGCCTCATTCTCTACATCCTCTTAGTCTCTCACTCCTCTTCTGTCACACTCACTCCGTATAACTCAGCCATACTCCCACACTCACCTTCTTACAGACCTTCTCCTTTACGTTCCTTCCTCTCTTTTCCCTTGTTTTGCTCCTTCCCTTTTTTCCCTTCCCTTACTCTCCTTACTCCACTTCACTAACTCCTTCTCTTACTCCCTCTGTCCTGTTAGTTCTACACTTTCCTTCCCTCATTCTCTCTCTGTTAGCCTCATTCTCTACGTCCTCTTAGTCTCTCACTCCTCTTCTGTCACACTCACTCCCTATAACTCAGCCATACTCCCACACTCACCTTCTTTCAGACCTTCTCCTTTACTTTCCTTCCTCTCTCTTCCCTTGTTTCGCTCTTTCACTGTTTTCCCTTTCCTTACTCTCCTTTCTCCACTACACTAACTCTTTCTCTTACTCCCTGTCCTCTTAGTTCTACACTCCCCTTCCCTCATTCTCTCTCTGTTAGCCTTATTCTCTCCGTCCCCTTAGTCTCTCACACTTCTTCTGTCACGCTCACTCCCTATAACTCAGCTACACTCCCACACTTACCTTCTTTCAAATCTTCTCCTTTACTTTCCTTCCTGTCTCTTCCCTTCCTTCGCTCCTTCACACTTTTCCCTTCCCTTACTCTCCTTACTCCACTTCACTAACTCCTTCTCTTACTCCCTCTGTCCTGTTAGTTCTACACTTTCCTTCCCTCATTCTCTCTCTGTTAGCCTCATTCTCTACGTCCTCTTAGTCTCTCACTCCTCTTCTGTCACACTCACTCCGTATAACTCAGCCATACTCCCACACTCACCTTCTTACAGACCTTCTCCTTTACTTTCCTTCCTCTCTCTTCCCTTGTTTCACTCCTTCCCTTTTTTCCCTTCCCTTACTCTCCTTACTCCACTTCACTAACTCCTTCTCTTACTCCCTCTGTCCTGTTAGTTCTACACTTTCCTTCCCTCATTCTCTCTTTGTTAGCCTCATTCTCGCTGTCCCTTTAGTCTCTCACTCCTCTTCTATCACGCTCATTCCCTATAACACATCCATACTCCCACACTCACCTTCTTTTAAACCTTCTCCTTTACTTTCCTTCCTGTCTCTTCCCTTCTTTCGCTCCTTCACTCTTTTCCCTTCCCTTACTCTCCTTACTCTACTTCACTAATTCCGTCTCTTAGTCCCTCTGTCCTCTTAGTTCTACACTCCCCTTCCCTCATTCTCTCTCTGTTAGCCTCATTCTCTCCGTGCCCTTAGTCTCTCACTCCTCTTCTGTCACACTCAATCCGTATAACTCAGCCATACTCCCACACTCACCTTCTTTCAGACCTTCTCCTTTACTTCCCTTCCTCTCTCTTCCCTTGTTTCGCTCTTTCACTGTTTTCCCTTTCCTTACTCTCCTTTCTCCACTACACTAACTCTTTCTTACTCCCTGTCCTCTTAGTTCTACACTCCCCTTCCCTCATTCTCTCTCTGTTAGCCTTATTCTCTCCGTCCCCTTAGTCTCTCACACCTCTTCTTTCACGCTCACTCCCTATAACTCAGCTACTCTCCCACACTTACCTTCTTTCAAATCTTCTCCTTTACTTTCCTTCCTGTCTCTTCCCTTCTTTCGCTCCTTCACACTTTTCCCTTCCCTTACTCTCCTTACTCCACTTCACTAACTCCTTCTCTTACACCCTCTGTCCTGTTAGTTCTACACTTTCCTTCCCTCATTCTCTCTCTGTTAGCCTCATTCTCTACGTCCTCTTAGTCTCTCACTCCTCTTCTGTCACACTCACTCCGTATAACTCAGCCATACTCCCACACTCACCTTCTTACAGACCTTCTCCTTTACTTTCCTTCCTCTCTCTTCCCTTGTTTCACTCCTTCCCTTTTTTCCCTTCCCTTACTCTCCTTACTCCACTTCACTAACTCCTTCTCTTACTCCCTCTGTCCTGTTAGTTCTACACTTTCCTTCCCTCATTCTCTCTTTGTTAGCCTCATTCTCGCTGTCCCTTTAGTCTCTCACTCCTCTTCTATCACGTTCATTCCCTATAACACATCCATACTCCCACACTCACCTTCTTTTAAACCTTCTCCTTTACTTTCCTTCCTGTCTCTTCCCTTCTTTCGCTCCTTCACTCTTTTCCCTTCCCTTACTCTCCTTACTCTACTTCACTAACTCCGTCTCTTACTCCCTCTGTCCTCTTAGTTTTACATTCCCCTTCCCTCATTCTCTCTCTGTTAGCCTCATTCTCTCCGTCCCCTTAGTCTCTCACTCCTCTTCTGTCACACTCAATCCGTATAACTCAGCCATACTCCCACACTCACCTTCTTTCAGACCTTCTCCTTTACTTCCCTTCCTCTCTCTTCCCTTGTATCGCTCTTTCACACTTTTCTCTTCCCTTACTCTCCTTACTCCACTTCACTAACTCCTTCTCTCACTCCCTCTGTCCTGTTAGTTCTACACTATCCTTCCCTCATTCTCTCTCTGTTAGCCTCATTCTCTACGTCCTCTTAGTCTCTCACTCCTCTTCTGTCACACTCACTCCCTATAACTCAGCCATACTCCCACACTCACCTTCTTTCAGACCTTCTCCTTTACTTTCCTTCCTCTCTCTTCCCTTGTTTCGCTCTTTCACTGTTTTCCCTTTCCTTACTCTCCTTACTCCACTTTACTAACTCCTTCTCTTTCTTCCTCTGTCCTCTTAGTGCTACACTCCCCTTCCCTCATTCTCACTCTGTTAGCCTCATTCTCTCCGTCCCCTTAGTCTCTCACTCCTCTTCTGTCACACTAACTCTGTATAACTCAGACATACTCCTACACTCACCTTCTTTCAGACCTTCTCCTTTACGTTCCTTCCTCTCTCTTCCCTTGTTTCGTTATTTCACACTTTTCTCTTCCCTTACTCTCCTTGCTCCACTTCACTAACTCCTTCTCTTACTCCCTCTGTCCGGGTAGTTCTACACTTTCCTTCCCTCATTCTCTCTCTGTTAGCCTCATTCTCTACGTCCTCTTAGTCTCTCACTCCTCTTCTATCACGCTCATTCCCTATAACACATCCATACTCCCACAATCACCTTCTTTCAAACCTTCTCCTTTACTTTCCTTCCTGTCTCTTCCCTTCTTTCGCTCCTTCACTCTTTTCCCTTCCCTTACTCTCTTTACTATACTTCACTAACTCCGTCTCTTACTACCTCTGTTCTCTTAGTTCTACACTCCCCTTCCCTCATTCTCTCTCTGTTAGACTCATTCTCTCCGTCCCCTTAGTCTCTCACTCCTCTTCTGTCACACTCACTCCGTATAACTCAGCCATACTTCCACACTCACCTTCTTTCAGACCTTCTCCTTTACTTCCCTTCCTCTCTCTTCCCTTGTTTCGCTCTTTCACACTTTTCTCTTCCCTTACTCTCCTTACTCCACTTCACTAACTCCTTCTCTTACTCCCTCTGTTCTGTTAGTTCTACACTTTCCTTCCCTCATTCTCTCTCTGTTAGCCTCATTCTCTACGTCCTCTTAGTCTCTCACTCCTCTTCTGTCACACCCACTCCCTATGACTCAGCCATACTCCCACACTCACCTTCTTTCAGCCCTTCTCCTTTACTTCCCTTCCTCTCTCTTCCCTTGTTTCGCTCTATCACTGTTTTCCCTTTCCTTACTCTCCTTTCTCCACTACACTAACTCTTTCTCTTACTCCCTGTCCTCTTAGTTCTACACTCCCCTTCCCTCATTCTCTCTCTGTTAGCCTTATTCTCTCCGTCCCCTTAGTCTCTCACACCTCTTCTGTCACTCTCACTCCCTATAACTCAGCTACACTCCCACACTTACCTTCTTTCAAATCTTCTCCTTTACTTTCCTTCCTGTCTCTTCCCTTCTTTCGCTCCTTCACACTTTTCCCTTCCCTTACTCTCCTTACTTCACTTCACTAACTCCTTCTCTTACTCCCTCTGTCCTGTTAGTTCTACACTTTCCTTCCCTCATTCTCTCTCTGTTAGCCTCATTCTCTACGTCCTCTTAGTCTCTCACTCCTCTTCTGTCACACTCACTCCGTATAACTCAGCCATACTCCCACACTCACCTTCTTACAGACCTTCTCCTTTACTTTCCTTCCTCTCTCTTCCCTTGTTTCGCTCCTTCCCTTTTTCCCTTCCCTTACTCTCCTTACTCCACTTCACTAACCCCTTCTCTTACTCCTTGTGTCCTGTTAGTTCTACACTTTCCTTCCCTCATTCTCTCTCTGTTAGCCTCATTCTCTACGTCCTCTTAGTCTCTCACTCCTCTTCTGTCACACTCACTCCGTATAACTCAGCCATACTCCCACACTCACCTTCTTACAGACCTTCTCCTTTACTTTCCTTCCTCTCTCTTCCCTTGTTTCGCTCCTTCCCTTTTTTCCCTTCCCTTACTCTCCTTACTCCACTTCACTAACTCCTTCTCTTACTCCCTCTGTCCTGTTAGTTCTACACTTTCCTTCCCTCATTCTCTCTTTGTTAGCCTCATTCTCGCTGTCCCTTTAGTCTCTCACTCCTCTTCTATCACGCTCATTCCCTATAACACATCCATACTCCCACACTCACCTTCTTTTAAACCTTCTCCTTTACTTTCCTTCCTGTCTCTTCCCTTCTTTCGCTCCTTCACTCTTTTCCCTTCCCTTACTCTTCTTACTCTACTTCACTAACTCTGTCTCTTACTCCCTCTGTCCTCTTAGTTCTACACTCCCCTTCCCTCATTCTCTCTCCGTTAGCCTCATTCTCTCCGTCCCCTTAGTCTCTCACTCCTCTTCTGTCACACTCAATCCGTATAACTCAGCCATACTCACACACTCACCTTCTTTCAGACCTTCTCCTTTACTTCCCTTCCTCTCTCTTCCCTTGTTTCGCTCTTTCACACTTTTCTCTTCCCTTACTCTCCTTACTCCACTTCACTAACTCCTTCTCTCACTCCCTCTGTCGTGTTAGTTCTACACTTTCCTTCCCTCATTCTCTCTCTGTTAGCCTCATTCTCTAGGTCCTCTTAGTCTCTCACTCCTCTTCTGTCACACTCACTCCCTATAACTCAGCCATACTCCCACACTCACCTTCTTTCAGACCTTCTCCTTTACTTTCCTTCCTCTCTCTTCCCTTGTTTAGCTCTTTCACACTTTTCCCTTTCCTTACTCTCCTTACTCCACTTTACTAACTCCTTCTCTTTCTTCCTCTGTCCTCTTAGTGCTACACTCCCCTTCCCTCATTCTCACTCTGTTAGCCTCATTCTCTCCGTCCCCTTAGTCTCTCACTCCTCTTCTGTCACACTCACTCCGTATAACTCAGCCATACTCCCACACTCACCTTCTTTCAGACCTTCTCCTTTACGTTCCTTCCTCTCTCTTCCCTTGTTTCGCTCTTTCACACTTTTCTCTTCCCTTACTCTCCTTGCTCCACTTCACTAACTCCTTCTCTTACTCCCTCTGTCCTGTTAGTTCTACACTTTCCTTCCCTCATTCTCTCTTTGTTAGCCTCATTCTCTCTGTCCCTTTAGTCTCTCACTCCTCTTCTATCACGCTCATTCCCTATAACACATCCATACTCCCACACTCACCTTCTTTCAAACCTTCTCCTTTACTTTCCTTCCTGTCTCTTCCCTTCTTTCGCTCCTTCACTCTTTTCCCTTCCCTTACTCTCTTTACTATACTTCACTAACTCCGTCTCTTACTACCTCTGTCCTCTTAGTTCTACACTCCCCTTCCCTCATTCTCTCTCTGTTAGCCTTATTCTCTCCGTCCCCTTAGTCTGTCACTCCTCTTCTGTCACACTCACTCCGTATAACTCAGCCATACTTCCACACTCACCTTCTTTCCGACCTTCTCCTTTACTTCCCTTCCTCTCTCTTCCCTTGTTTCGCTCCTTCCCTTTTTCCCTTCCCTTACTCTCCTTACTCCACTTCATTAACTCCTTCTCTTACTCCCTCTGTCCTGTTAGTTCCACACTTTCCTTCCCTCATTCTCTCTCTGTTAGCCTCATTCCCTACGTCCTCTTAGTCTCTCACTCCTCTTCTGTCACACTCACTCCCTATGACTCAGCCATATTCCCACACTCACCTTCTTTCAGACCTTCTCCTTTACTTTGCTTCCTCTCTCTTCCCTTGTTTCGCTCTTTCACTGTTTTCCCTTTCCTTACTCTCCTTTCTCCACTACACTAACTCTTTCTCTTACTCCCTGTCCTCTTAGTTCTACACTCCCCTTCCCTCATTCTCTCTCTGTTAGCCTTATTCTCTCCATCCCCTTAGTCTCTCACACCTCTTCTGTCACTCTCACTCCCTATAACTCAGCTACACTCCCACAATTACCTTCTTTCAAATCTTCTCCTTTACTTTCCTTCCTGTCTCTTCCCTTCTTTCGCTCCTTCACACTTTTCCCTTCCCTTACTCTCCTTACTCCACTTCACTAACTCCTTCTCTTACTCCCTCTGTCCTGTTAGTTCTACACTTTCCTTCCCTCATTCTCTCTCTGTTAGCCTCATTCTCTACGTCCTCTTAGTCTCTCACTCATCTTCTGTCACACTCACTCCGTATAACTCAGCCATACTCCCACACTCACCTTCTTACAGACCTTCTCCTTTACTTTCCTTCCTCTCTCTTCCCTTGTTTCGCTCCTTCCCTTTTTCCCTTCCCTTACTCTCCTTACTCCACTTCACTAACTCCTTCTCTTACTCCCTCTGTCCTGTTAGTTCTACACTTTCCTTCCCTCATTCTCTCTCTGTTAGCCTCATTCTCTACATCCTCTTAGTCTCTCACTCCTCTTCTGTCACACTCACTCCCTATAACTCAGCCATACTCCCACACTCACCTTCTTTCAGACCTTCTCCTTTACTTTCCTTCCTCTCTCTTCCCTTGTTTCGCTCTTTCACTGTTTACCCTTTCCTTACTCTCCTTTCTCCACTACACTAACTCTTTCTCTTACTCCCTGTCCTCTTAGTTCTACACTCCCCTTCCCTCATTCTCTCTCTGTTAGCCTTATTCTCTCTGTCCCCTTAGTCTCTCACACCTCTTCTGTCACGCTCACTCCCTAGAACTCAGCTACACTCCCACACTTACCTTCTTTCAAATCTTCTCCTTTACTTTCCTTCCTCTCTCTTCCCTTCTTTCGCTCCTTCACACTTTTCCCTTCCCTTACTCTCCTTACTCCACTTCACTAACTCCTTCTCTTACTCCCTCTGTCCTGTTAGTTCTACACTTTCCTTCCCTCATTCTCTCTTTGTTAGCCTCATTCTCGCTGTCCCTTTAGTCTCTCACTCCTCTTCTATCACGCTCATTCCCTATAACACATCCATACTCCCACACTCACCTTCTTTTAAACCTTCGCCTTTACTTTCCTTCCTGTCTCTTCCCCTCTTTCGCTCCATCACTCTTTTCCCTTCCCTTACTCTCCTTACTCTACTTCACTAACTCCGTCTCTTACTCCCTCTGTCCTGTTAGTTCTACACTTTCCTTCCCTCATTCTCTCTCTGTTAGCCTCATTCTCTACGTCCTCTTAGTCTCTCACTCCTCTTCTGTCACACTCACTCCGTATAACTCAGCCATATTCCCACACTCACCTTTAAAGACCTTGTCCTTTACTTTCCTTCCTCTCTCTTCCCTTGTTTCGCTCCTTCCCTTTTTTCCCTTCCCTTACTCTCCTTACTCCACTTCACTAACTCCTTCTCTTACTCCCTCTGTCCTGTTAGTTCTACACTTTCCTTCCCTCATTCATTCTTTATTAGCCTCATTCTCGCTGTCCCTTTAGTCTTTCACTCCTCTTCTATCACGCTCATTCCCTATAACACATCCATACTCCCACACTCAACTTCTTTTAAACCTTCTCCTTTACTTACCTTCCTGTCTCTTCCCTTCTTTCGCTCCTTCACTCTTTTCCCTTCCCTTACTCTCCTTACTCTACTTCACTAACTCCGTCTCTTACTCCCTCTGTCCTCTTAGTTCTACACTCCCCTTCCCTCATTCTCTCTCTGTTAGCCTCATTCTCTCCGTCCCCTTAGTCTCTCACTCCTCTTCTGTCACACTCAATCCATATAACTCAGCCATACTCACACACTCACCTTCTTTCAGACCTTCTCCTTTACTTCCCTTCCTCTCTCTTCCCTTGTTTCGCTCTTTCACACTTTTCTCTTCCCTTACTCTCCGTACTCCACATCACTAACTCCTTCTTTCACTCCCTCTGTCCTGTTAGTTCTACACTTTCCTTCCCTCATTCTCTCTCTGTTAGCCTCATTCTCTACGTCCTCTTAGTCTCTCACTCCTCTTCTGTCACACTCACTCCCTATAACTCAGCCATACTCCCACACTCACCTTCTTTCAGACCTTCTCCTTTACTTTCCTTCCTCTCTCTTCCCTTGTTTCGCTCTTTCACTGTTTTCCCTTTCCTTACTCTCCTTACTCCACTTTACTAACTCCTTCTCTTTCTTCCTCTGTCCTCTTAGTGCTACACTCCCCTTCCTTCATTCTCACTCTGTTAGCCTCATTCTCTCCGTCCCCTTAGTCTCTCACTCCTCTTCTGTCACACTCACTCCGTATAACTCAGCCATACTCCCACACTCACCTTCTTTCAGACCTTCTCCTTTACGTTCCTTCCTTCCTCTTCCCTTGTTTCGCTCTTTCACACTTTTCTCTTCCCTTACTCTCCTTGCTCCACTTCACTAACTCCTTCTCTTACTCCCTCTGTCCTGTTAGTTCTACACTTTCCTTCCCTCATTCTCTCTATGTTAGCCTCATTCTCTACATCCTCTTAGTCTCTCACTCCTCTTCTGTCACACTCACTCCGTATAACTCAGCCATACTCCCACACTCACCTTCTTACAGACCTTCTCCTTTACTTTCCTTCCTCTCTTTTCCCTTGTTTTGCTCCTTCCCTTTTTTCCCTTCCCTTACTCTCCTTACTCCACTTCACTAACTCCTTCTCTTACTCCCTCTGTCCTGTTAGTTCTACACTTTCCTTCCCTCATTCTCTCTCTGTTAGCCTCATTCTCTACGTCCTCTTAGTCTCTCACTCCTCTTCTGTCACACTCACTCCCTATAACTCAGCCATACTCCCACACTCACCTTCTTTCAGACCTTCTCCTTTACTTTCCTTCCTCTCTCTTCCATTGTTTCGCTCTTTCACTGTTTTCCCTTTCCTTACTCTCCTTTCTCCACTACACTAACTATTTCTCTTACTCCCTGTCCTCTTAGTTCTACACTCCCCTTCCCTCATTCTCTCTCTGTTAGCCTTATTCTCTCCGTCCCCTTAGTCTCTCACACTTCTTCTGTCACGCTCACTCCCTATAACTCAGCTACACTCCCACACTTACCTTCTTTCAAATCTTCTCCTTTACTTTCCTTCCTGTCTCTTCCCTTCTTTCGCTCCTTCACACTTTTCCCTTCCCTTACTCTCCTTACTCCACTTCACTAACTCCTTCTCTTACTCCCTCTGTCCTGTTAGTTCTACACTTTCCTTCCCTCATTCTCTCTCTGTTAGCCTCATTCTCTACGTCCTCTTAGTCTCTCACTCCTCTTCTGTCACACTCACTCCGTATAACTCAGCCATACTCCCACACTCACCTTCTTACAGACCTTCTCCTTTACTTTCCTTCCTCTCTCTTCCCTTGTTTCACTCCTTCCCTTTTTTCCCTTCCCTTACTCTCCTTACTCCACTTCACTAACTCCTTCTCTTACTCCCTCTGTCCTGTTAGTTCTACACTTTCCTTCCCTCATTCTCTCTTTGTTAGCCTCATTCTCGCTGTCCCTTTAGTCTCTCACTCCTCTTCTATCACGCTCATTCCCTATAACACATCCATACTCCCACACTCACCTTCTTTTAAACCTTCTCCTTTACTTTCCTTCCTGTCTCTTCCCTTCTTTCGCTCCTTCACTCTTTTCCCTTCCCTTACTCTCCTTACTCTACTTCACTAATTCCGTCTCTTAGTCCCTCTGTCCTCTTAGTTCTACACTCCCCTTCCCTCATTCTCTCTCTGTTAGCCTCATTCTCTCCGTCCCCTTAGTCTCTCACTCCTCTTCTGTCACACTCAATCCGTATAACTCAGCCATACTCCCACACTCACCTTCTTTCAGACCTTCTCCTTTACTTCCCTTCCTCTCTCTTCCCTTGTTTCGCTCTTTCACTGTTTTCCCTTTCCTTACTCTCCTTTCTCCACTACACTAACTCTTTCTTACTCCCTGTCCTCTTAGTTCTACACTCCCCTTCCCTCATTCTCTCTCTGTTAGCCTTATTCTCTCCGTCCCCTTAGTCTCTCACACCTCTTCTTTCACGCTCACTCCCTATAACTCAGCTACTCTCCCACACTTACCTTCTTTCAAATCTTCTCCTTTACTTTCCTTCCTGTCTCTTCCCTTCTTTCGCTCCTTCACACTTTTCCCTTCCCTTACTCTCCTTACTCCACTTCACTAACTCCTTCTCTTACTCCCTCTGTCCTGTTAGTTCTACACTATCCTTCCCTCATTCTCTCTCTGTTAGCCTCATTCTCTACGTCCTCTTAGTCTCTCACTCCTCTTCTGTCACACTCACTCCGTATAACTCAGCCATACTCCCACACTCACCTTCTTACAGACCTTCTCCTTTACTTTCCTTCCTCTCTCTTCCCTTGTTTCACTCCTTCCCTTTTTTCCCTTCCCTTACTCTCCTTACTCCACTTCACTAACTCCTTCTCTTACTCCCTCTGTCCTGTTAGTTCTACACTTTCCTTCCCTCATTCTCTCTTTGTTAGCCTCATTCTCGCTGTCCCTTTAGTCTCTCACTCCTCTTCTATCACGCTCATTCCCTATAACACATCCATACTCCCACACTCACCTTCTTTTAAACCTTCTCCTTTACTTTCCTTCCTGTCTCTTCCCTTCTTTCGCTCCTTCACTCTTTTCCCTTCCCTTACTCTCCTTACTCTACTTCACTAACTCCGTCTCTTACTCCCTCTGTCCTCTTAGTTCTACATTCCCCTTCCCTCATTCTCTCTCTGTTAGCCTCATTCTCTCCGTCCCCTTAGTCTCTCACTCCTCTTCCGTCACACTCAATCCGTATAACTCAGCCATACTCCCACACTCACCTTCTTTCAGACCTTCTCCTTTACTTTCCTTCCTCTCTCTTCCCTTGTTTCGCTCCTTCCCTTTTTTCCCTTCCCTTACTCTCCTTACTCCACTTCACTAACTCCTTCTCTTACTCCCTCTGTCCTGTTAGTTCTACACTTTCCTTCCCTAATTCTCTCTTTGTTAGCCTCATTCTCGCTGTCCCTTTAGTCTCTCACTCCTCTTCTATCACGCTCATTCCCTATAACACATCCATACTCCCACACTCACCTTCTTTTAAACCTTCTCCTTTACTTTCCTTCCTGTCTCTTCCCTTCTTTCGCTCCTTCACTCTTTTCCCTTCCCTTACTCTCCTTACTCTACTTCACTAACTCCGTCTCTTACTCCCTCTGTCCTCTTAGTTCTACATTCCCCTTCCCTCATTCTCTCTCTGTTAGCCTCATTCTCTCCGTCCCCTTAGTCTCTCACTCCTCTTCTGTCACACTCAATCCGTATAACTCAGCCATACTCCCACACTCACCTTCTTTCAGACCTTCTCCTTTACTTCCCTTCCTCTCTCTTCCCTTGTATCGATCTTTCACACTTTTCTCTTCCCTTACTCTCCTTACTCCACTTCACTAACTCCTTCTCTCACTCCCTCTGTCCTGTTAGTTCTACACTATCCTTCCCTCATTCTCTCTCTGTTAGCCTCATTCTCTACGTCCTCTTAGTCTCTCACTCCTCTTCTGTCACACTCACTCCCTATAACTCAGCCATACTCCCACACTCACCTTCTTTCAGACCTTCTCCTTTACTTTCCTTCCTCTCTCTTCCCTTGTTTCGCTCTTTCACTGTTTTCCCTTTCCTTACTCTCCTTACTCCACTTTACTAACTCCTTCTCTTTCTTCCTCTGTCCTCTTAGTGCTACACTCCCCTTCCCTCATTCTCACTCTGTTAGCCTCATTCTCTCCGTCCCCTTAGTCTCTCACTCCTCTTCTGTCACACTAACTCTGTATAACTCAGACATACTCCTACACTCACCTTCTTTCAGACCTTCTCCTTTACGTTCCTTCCTCTCTCTTCCCTTGTTTCGCTATTTCACACTTTTCTCTTCCCTTACTCTCCTTGCTCCACTTCACTAACTCCTTCTCTTACTCCCTCTGTCCGGGTAGTTCTACACTTTCCTTCCCTCATTCTCTCTCTGTTAGCCTCATTCTCTACGTCCTTTTAGTCTCTCACTCCTCTTCTATCACGCTCATTCCCTATAACACATCCATACTCCCACAATCACCTTCTTTCAAACCTTCTCCTTTACTTTCCTTCCTGTCTCTTCCCTTCTTTCGCTCCTTCACTCTTTTCCCTTCCCTTACTCTCTTTACTATACTTCACTAACTCCGTCTCTTACTACCTCTGTTCTCTTAGTTCTACACTCCCCTTCCCTCATTCTCTCTCTGTTAGCCTCATTCTCTCGGTCCCCTTAGTCTCTCACTCCTCTTCTGTCACACTCACTCCGTATAACTCAGCCATACTTCCACACTCACCTTCTTTCAGACCTTCTCCTTTACTTCCCTTCCTCTCTCTTCCCTTGTTTCGCTCTTTCACACTTTTCTATTCCCTTACTCTCCTTACTCCACTTCACTAACTCCTTCTCTTACTCCCTCTGTTCTGTTAGTTCTACACTTTCCTTCCCTCATTCTCTCTCTGTTAGCCTCATTCTCTACGTCCTCTTAGTCTCTCACTCCTCTTCTGTCACACCCACTCCCTATGACTCAGCCATACTCCCACACTCACCTTCTTTCAGACCTTCTCCTTTACTTCCCTTCCTCTCTCTTCCCTTGTTTCGCTCTTTCACTGTTTTCCCTTTCCTTACTCTCCTTTCTCCACTACAATAACTCTTTCTCTTACTTCCTGTCCTCTTAGTTCTACACTCCCCTTCCCTCATTCTCTCTCTGTTAGCCTTATTCTCTCCGTCCCCTTAGTCTCTCACACCTCTTCTGTCACGCTCACTCCCTATAACTCAGCTACACTCCCACACTTACCTTCTTTCAAATCTTCTCCTTTACTTTCCTTCCTGTCTCTTCCCTTCTTTCGCTCCTTCACACTTTTCCCTTCCCTTACTCTCCTTACTCCACTTCACTAACTCCTTCTCTTACTCCCTCTGTCCTGTTAGTTCTACACTTTCCTTCCCTCATTCTCTCTCTGTTAGCCTCATTCTCTACGTCCTCTTAGTCTCTCACTCCTCTTCTGTCACACTCACTCCGTATAACTCAGCCATACTCCCACACTCACCTTCTTACAGACCTTCTCCTTTACTTTCCTTCCTCTCTCTTCCCTTGTTTCACTCCTTCCCTTTTTTCCCTTCCCTTACTCTCCTTACTCCACTTCACTAACTCCTTCTCTTACTCCCTCTGTCCTGTTAGTTCTACACTTTCCTTCCCTCATTCTCTCTTTGTTAGCCTCATTCTCGCTGTCCCTTTAGTCTCTCACTCCTCTTCTATCACGCTCATTCCCTATAACACATCCATACTCCCACACTCACCTTCTTTTAAACCTTCTCCTTTACTTTCCTTCCGGTCTCTTCCCTTCTTTCGCTCCTTCACTCTTTTCCCTTCCCTTACTCTCCTTACTCTACTTCACTAACTCCGTCTCTTACTCCCTCTGTCCTCTTAGTTCTACACTCCCCTTCCCTCATTCTCTCTCTGTTAGCCTCATTCTCTCCGTCCCCTTAGTCTCTCACTCCTCTTCTGTCACACTCAATCCGTATAACTCAGCCATACTCCCACACTCACCTTCTTTCAGACCTTCTCCTTTACTTCCCTTCCTCTCTCTTCCCTTGTTTCGCTCTTTCACACTTTTCTCTTCCCTTACTCTCCTTACTCCACTTCACTAACTCCTTCTCTCACTCCCTCTGTCCTGTTAGTTCTACACTTTCCTTCCCTCATTCTCTCTTTGTTAGCCTCATTCTCGCTGTCCCTTTAGTCTCTCACTCCTCTTCTATCACGCTCATTCCCTATAACACATCCATACTCCCACACTCACCTTCTTTTAAACCTTCTCCTTTACTTTCCTTCCGGTCTCTTCCCTTCTTTCGCTCCTTCACTCTTTTCCCTTCCCTTACTCTCCTTACTCTACTTCACTAACTCCGTCTCTTACTCCCTCTGTCCTCTTAGTTCTACACTCCCCTTCCCTCATTCTCTCTCTGTTAGCCTTATTCTCTCCGTCCCCTTAGTCTCTCACACTTCTTCTGTCACGCTCACTCCCTATAACTCAGCTACACTCCCACACTTACCTTCTTTCAAATCTTCTCCTTTACTTTCCTTCCTGTCTCTTCCCTTCTTTCGCTCCTTCACACTTTTCCCTTCCCTTACTCTCCTTACTCCACTTCACTAACTCCTTCTCTTACTCCCTCTGTCCTGTTAGTTCTACACTTTCCTTCCCTCATTCTCTCTCTGTTAGCCTCATTCTCTACGTCCTCTTAGTCTCTCACTCCTCTTCTGTCACACTCACTCCGTATAACTCAGCCATACTCCCACACTCACCTTCTTACAGACCTTCTCCTTTACTTTCCTTCCTCTCTCTTCCCTTGTTTCACTCCTTCCCTTTTTTCCCTTCCCTTACTCTCCTTACTCCACTTCACTAACTCCTTCTCTTACTCCCTCTGTCCTGTTAGTTCTACACTTTCCTTCCCTCATTCTCTCTTTGTTAGCCTCATTCTCGCTGTCCCTTTAGTCTCTCACTCCTCTTCTATCACGCTCATTCCCTATAACACATCCATACTCCCACACTCACCTTCTTTTAAACCTTCTCCTTTACTTTCCTTCCTGTCTCTTCCCTTCTTTCGCTCCTTCACTCTTTTCCCTTCCCTTACTCTCCTTACTCTACTTCACTAATTCCGTCTCTTAGTCCCTCTGTCCTCTTAGTTCTACACTCCCCTTCCTTCATTCTCTCTCTGTTAGCCTCATTCTCTCCGTCCCCTTAGTCTCTCACTCCTCTTCTGTCACACTCAATCCGTATAACTCAGCCATACTCCCACACTCACCTTCTTTCAGACCTTCTCCTTTACTTCCCTTCCTCTCTCTTCCCTTGTTTCGCTCTTTCACTGTTTTCCCTTTCCTTACTCTCCTTTCTCCACTACACTAACTCTTTCTTACTCCCTGTCCTCTTAGTTCTACACTCCCCTTCCCTCATTCTCTCTCTGGTAGCCTTATTCTCTCCGTTCCCTTAGTCTCTCACACCTCTTCTTTCACGCTCACTCCCTATAACTCAGCTACTCTCCCACACTTACCTTCTTTCAAATCTTCTCCTTTACTTTCCTTCCTGTCTCTTCCCTTCTTTCGCTCCTTCACACTTTTCCCTTCCCTTACTCTCCTTACTCCACTTCACTAACTCCTTCTCTTACTCCCTCTGTCCTGTTAGTTCTACACTTTCCTTCCCTCATTCTCTCTCTGTTAGCCTCATTCTCTACGTCCTCTTAGTCTCTCACTCCTCTTCTGTCACACTCACTCCGTATAACTCAGCCATACTCCCACACTCACCTTCTTACAGACCTTCTCCTTTACTTTCCTTCCTCTCTCTTCCCTTGTTTCACTCCTTCCCTTTTTTCCCTTCCCTTACTCTCCTTACTCCACTTCACTAACTCCTTCTCTTACTCCCTCTGTCCTGTTAGTTCTACACTTTCCTTCCCTCATTCTCTCTTTGTTAGCCTCATTCTCGCTGTCCCTTTAGTCTCTCACTCCTCTTCTATCACGCTCATTCCCTATAACACATCCATACTCCCACACTCACCTTCTTTTAAACCTTTTCCTTTACTTTCCTTCCTGTCTCTTCCCTTCTTTCGCTCCTTCACTCTTTTCCCTTCCCTTACTCTCCTTACTCTACTTCACTAACTCCGTCTCTTACTCCCTCTGTCCTCTTAGTTCTACATTCCCCTTCCCTCATTCTCTCTCTGTTAGCCTCATTCTCTCCGTCCCCTTAGTCTCTCACTCCTCTTCTGTCACACTCAATCCGTATAACTCAGCCATACTCCCACACTCACCTTCTTTCAGACCTTCTCCTTTACTTCCCTTCCTCTCTCTTCCCTTGTATCGCTCTTTCACACTTTTCTCTTCCCTTACTCTCCTTACTCCACTTCACTAACTCCTTCTCTCACTCCCTCTGTCCTGTTAGTTCTACACTTTCCTTCCCTCATTCTCTCTCTGTTAGCCTCATTCTCTACGTCCTCTTAGTCTCTCACTCCTCTTCTGTCACACTCACTCCCTATAACTCAGCCATACTCCCACACTCACCTTCTTTCAGACCTTCTCCTTTACTTTCCTTCCTCTCTCTTCCCTTGTTTCGCTCTTTCACTGTTTTCCCTTTCCTTACTCTCCTTACTCCACTTTACTAACTCCTTCTCTTTCTTCCTCTGTCCTCTTAGTGCTACACTCCCCTTCCCTCATTCTCACTCTGTTAGCCTCATTCTCTCCGTCCCCTTAGTCTCTCACTCCTCTTCTGTCACACTAACTCTGTATAACTCAGACATACTCCCACACTCACCTTCTTTCAGACCTTCTCCTTTACGTTCCTTCCTCTCTCTTCCCTTGTTTCGCTATTTCACACTTTTCTCTTCCCTTACTCTCCTTGCTCCACTTCACTAACTCCTTCTCTTACTCCCTCTGTCCAGGTAGTTCTACACTTTCCTTCCCTCATTCTCTCTCTGTTAGCCTCATTCTCTACGTCCTCTTAGTCTCTCACTCCTCTTCTATCACGCTCATTCCCTATAACACATCCATACTCCCACAATCACCTTCTTTCAAACCTTCTCCTTTACTTTCCTTCCTGTCTCTTCCCTTCTTTCGCTCCTTCACTCTTTTCCCTTCCCTTACTCTCTTTACTATACTTCACTAACTCCGTCTCTTACTACCTCTGTTCTCTTAGTTCTATACTCCCCTTCCCTCATTCTCTCTCTGTTAGCCTCATTCTCTCCGTCCCCTTAGTCTCTCACTCCTCTTCTGTCACACTCACTCCGTATAACTCAGCCATACTTCCACACTCACCTTCTTTCAGACCTTCTCCTTTACTTCCCTTCCTCTCTCTTCCCTTGTTTCGCTCTTTCACACTTTTCTCTTCCCTTACTTTCCTTACTCCACTTCACTAACTCCTTCTCTTACTCCCTCTGTTCTGTTAGTTCTACACTTTCCTTCCCTCATTCTCTCTCTGTTAGCCTCATTCTCTACGTCCTCTTAGTCTCTCACTCCTCTTCTGTCACACCCACTCCCTATGACTCAGCCATACTCCCACACTCACCTTCTTTCAGACCTTCTCCTTTACTTCCCTTCCTCTCTCTTGCCTTGTTTCGCTCTTTCACTGTTTTCCCTTTCCTTACTCTCCTTTCTCCACTACACTAACTCTTTCTCTTACTCCCTGTCCTCTTAGTTCTACACTCCCCTTCCCTCATTCTCTCTCTGTTAGCCTTATTCTCTCCGTCCCCTTAGTCTCTCACACCTCTTCTGTCACGCTCACTCCCTATAACTCAGCTACACTCCCACACTTACCTTCTTTCAAATCTTCTCCTTTACTTTCCTTCCTGTCTCTTCCCTTCTTTCGCTCCTTCACACTTTTCCCTTCCCTTACTCTCCTTACTCCACTTCACTAACTCCTTCTCTTACTCCCTCTGTCCTGTTAGTTCTACACTTTCCTTCCCTCATTCTCTCTCTGTTAGCCTCATTCTCTACGTCCTCTTAGTCTCTCACTCCTCTTCTGTCACACTCACTCCGTATAACTCAGCCATACTCCCACACTCACCTTCTTACAGACCTTCTCCTTTACTTTCCTTCCTCTCTCTTCCCTTGTTTCACTCCTTCCCTTTTTTCCCTTCCCTTACTCTCCTTACTCCACTTCACTAACTCCTTCTCTTACTCCCTCTGTCATGTTAGTTCTACACTTTCCTTCCCTCATTCTCTCTTTGTTAGCCTCATTCTCGCTGTCCCTTTAGTCTCTCACTCCTCTTCTATCACGCTCATTCCCTATAACACATCCATACTCCCACACTCACCTTCTTTTAAACCTTCTCCTTTACTTTCCTTCCTGTCTCTTCCCTTCTTTCGCTCCTTCACTCTTTTCCCTTCCCTTACTCTCCTTACTCTACTTCACTAACTCCGTCTCTTACTCCCTCTGTCCTCTTAGTTCTACACTCCCCTTCCCTCATTCTCTCTCTGTTAGCCTCATTCTCTCCGTCCCCTTAGTCTCTCACTCCTCTTCTGTCACACTCAATCCGTATAACTCAGCCATACTCCCACACTCACCTTCTTTCAGACCTTCTCCTTTACTTCCCTTCCTCTCTCTTCCCTTGTTTCGCTCTTTCACACTTTTCTCTTCCCTTACTCTCCTTACTCCACTTCACTAACTCCTTCTCTCACTCCCTCTGTCCTGTTAGTTCTACACTTTCCTTCCCTCATTCTCTCTCTGTTAGCCTCATTCTCTACGTCCTCTTAGTCTCTCACTCCTCTTCTGTCACACTCACTCCCTATAACTCAGCCATACTCCCACACTCACCTTCTTTCAGACCTTCTCCTTTACTTTCCTTCCTCTCTCTTCCCTTGTTTCGCTCTTTCACTGTTTTCCCTTTCCTTACTCTCCTTACTCACTTTACTAACTCCTTCTCTTTCTTCCTCTGTCCTCTTAGTGCTACACTCCACTTCCCTCATTCTCACTCTGTTAGCCTCATTCTCTCCGTCCCCTTAGTCTCTCACTCCTCTTCTGTCACAATCACTCCGTATAACTCAGACATACTCCCACACTCACCTTCTTTCGGACCTTCTCTTTTACGTTCCTTCCTCTCTCTTCCCTTGTTTCGCTCTTTCACACTTTTCTCTTCCCTTATTCTCCTTGCTCCACTTCACTAACTCCTTCTCTTACTCCCTCTGTCCTGTTAGTTCTACACTTTCCTTCCCTCATTCTCTCTTTGTTAGCCTCATTCTCTCTGTCCCTTTAGTCTCTCACTCCTCTTCTATCACGCTCATTCCCTATAACACATCCATACTCCCACACTCACCTTCTTTCAAACCTTCTCCTTTACTTTCCTTCCTGTCTCTTCCCTTCTTTCGCTCCTTCACTCTTTTCCCTTCCCTTACTCTCTTTACTATACTTCACTAACTCCGTCTCTAACTACCTCTGTTCTCTTAGTTCTACACTCCCCTTCCCTCATTCTCTCTCTGTTAGCCTCATTCTCTCCGTCCCCTTAGTCTCTCACTCCTCTTCTGTCACACTCACGCCGTATAACTCAGCCATACTTCCACACTCACCTTCTTTCAGACCTTCTCCTTTACTTCCCTTCCTCTCTCTTCCCTTGTTTCGCTCTTTCACTGTTTTCCCTTTCCTTACTCTCCTTTCTCCACTACACTAACTCTTTCTCTTACTCCCTGTCCTCTTAGTTCTACACTCCCCTTCCCTCATTCTCTCTCTGTTAGCCTTATTCTCTCCGTCCCCTTAGTCTCTCACACCTCTTCTGTCACTCTCACTCCCTATAACTCAGCTACACTCCCACACTTACCTTCTTTCAAATCTTCTCCTTTACTTTCCTTCCTGTCTCTTCCCTTCTTTCGCTCCTTCACACTTTTCCCTTCCCTTACTCTCCTTACTCCACTTCACTAACTCCTTCTCTTACTCCCTCTGTCCTGTTAGTTCTATACTTTCCTTCCCTCATTCTCTCTCTGTTAGCCTCATTCTCTACGTCCTCTTAGTCTCTCACTCCTCTTCTGTCACACTCACTCCGTATAACTCAGCCATACTCCCACACTCACCTTCTTACAGACCTTCTCCTTTACTTTCCTTCCTCTCTCTTCCCTTGGTTCGCTCCTTCCCTTTTTCCCTTCCCTTACTCTCCTTACTCCACTTCACTAACTCCTTCTCTTACTCCCTCTGTCCTGTTAGTTCTACACTTTCCTTCCTTCATTCTCTCTCTGTTAGCCTCATTCTCTACGTCCTCTTAGTCTCTCACTCCTCTTCTGTCACACTCACCCCCTATAACTCAGCCATACTCCCACACTCACCTTCTTTCAGACCTTCTCCTTTACTTTCCTTCCTCTCTCTTCCCTTGTTTCGCTCTTTCACACTTTTCCGTTTCCTTACTCTTCTTACTCCACTTTACTAACTCCTTCTCTTTCTTCCTCTGTCCTCTTAGTGCTACACTCCCCTTCCCTCATTCTCACTCTGTTAGCCTCATTCTCTCCGTCCCCTTAGTCTCTCACTCCTCTTCTGTCACACTCACTCCGTATAACTCAGCCATACTCCCACACTCACCTTCTTACAGACCTTCTCCTTTACTTTCCTTCCTCTCTCTTCCCTTGGTTCGCTCCTTCCCTTTTTCCCTTCCCTTACTCTCCTTACTCCACTTCACTAACTCCTTCTCTTACTCCCTCTGTCCTGTTAGTTCTACACTTTCCTTCCTTCATTCTCTCTCTGTTAGCCTCATTCTCTACGTCCTCTTAGTCTCTCACTCCTCTTCTGTCACACTCACCCCCTATAACTCAGCCATACTCCCACACTCACCTTCTTTCAGACCTTCTCCTTTACGTTCCTTCCTCTCTCTTCCCTTGTTTCGCTATTTCACACTTTTCTCTTCCCTTACTCTCCTTGCTCCACTTCACTAACTCCTTCTCTTACTCCCTCTGTCCTGTTAGTTCTACACTTTCCTTCCCTCATTCTCTCTTTGTTAGCCTCATTCTCTCTGTCCCATTAGTCTCTCACTCCTCTTCTATCACGCTCATTCCCTATAACACATCCATACTCCCACACTCACCTTCTTTCAAACCTTCTCCTTTACTTTCCTTCCTGTCTCTTCCCTTCTTTCGCTCCTTCACTCTTTTCCCTTCCCTTACTCTCTTTACTATACTTCACTAACTCCGTCTCTTACTACCTCTGTCCTCTTAGTTCTACACTCCCCTTCCCTCATTCTCTCTCTGTTAGCCTCATTCTCTCCGTCCCCTTAGTCTGTCACTCCTCTTCTGTCACACTCACTCCGTATAACTCAGCCATACTTCCACACTCACCTTCTTTCAGACCTTCTCCTTTACTTCCCTTCCTCTCTCTTCCCTTATTTCGCTCTTTCACACTTTTCTCTTCCCTTACTCTCCTTACTCCACTTCACTAACTCCTTCTCTTACTCCCTCTGTCCTGTTAGTTACACACTTTCCTTCCCTCATTCTCTCTCTGTTAGCCTCATTCTCTACGTCCTCTTAGTCTCTCACTCCTCTTCTGTCACACTCACTCCCTATGACTCAGCCATACTCCCACACTCACCTTCTTTCAGACCTTCTCCTTTACTTTCCTTCCTCTCTCTTCCCTTGTTTCGCTCTTTCAATGTTTTCCCTTTCCTTACTCTCCTTTCTCCACTACACTAACTCTTTCTCTTACTCCCTGTCCTCTTAGTTCTACACTCCCCTTCCCTCATTCTCTCTCTGTTAGCCTTATTCTCTCCGTCCCCTTAGTCTCTCACACCTCTTCTGTCACTCTCACTCCCTATAACTCAGCTACACTCCCACACTTACCTTCTTTCAAATCTTCTCCTTTACTTTCCTTCCTGTC
Organism: Lissotriton helveticus; assembly: GCF_964261635.1. Classification (NCBI taxonomy): domain Eukaryota; kingdom Metazoa; phylum Chordata; class Amphibia; order Caudata; family Salamandridae; genus Lissotriton; species Lissotriton helveticus. The sequence goes on along the minus strand of NW_027612050.1, from coordinate 140,386 downwards.
TCTTCCCTTCTTTTGCTCCTTCACTCTTTTCCCTTCCCTTACTCTCTTTACTATACTTCACTAACTCCGTCTCTTACTACCTCTGTCCTCTTAGTTCTACACTCCCCTTCCCTCATTCTCTCTCTGTTAGCCTCATTCTCTCCGTCCCCTTAGTCTCTCACTCCTCTTCTGTCACACTCAATCCGTATAACTCAGCCATACTCCCACACTCACCTTCTTTCAGACCTTCTCCTTTACTTCCCTTCCTCTCTCTTCCCTTGTTTCGCTCTTTCACACTTTTCTCTTCCCTTACTCTCCTTACTCCACTTCACTAACTCCTTCTCTCACTCCCTCTGTCCTGTTAGTTCTACACTTTCCTTCCCTCATTCTCTCTCTGTTAGCCTCATTCTCTACGTCCTCTTAGTCTCTCACTCCTCTTCTGTCACACCCACTCCCTATGACTCAGCCATACTCCCACACTCACCTTCTTTCAGACCTTCTCCTTTACTTCCCTTCCTCTCTCTTCCCTTGTTTCGCTCTTTCACTGTTTTCCCTTTCCTTACTCTCCTTTCTCCACTACAATAACTCTTTCTCTTACTTCCTGTCCTCTTAGTTCTACACTCCCCTTCCCTCATTCTTTCTCTGTTAGCCTTATTCTCTCCGTCCCCTTAGTCTCTCACACCTCTTCTGTCACGCTCACTCCCTATAACTCAGCTACACTCCCACACTTACCTTCTTTCAAATCTTCTCCTTTACTTTCCTTCCTGTCTCTTCCCTTCTTTCGCTCCTTCACACTTTTCCCTTCCCTTACTCTCCTTACTCCACTTCACTAACTCCTTCTCTTACTCCCTCTGTCCTGTTAGTTCTACACTTTCCTTCCCTCATTCTCTCTCTGTTAGCCTCATTCTCTACGTCCTCTTAGTCTCTCACTCCTCTTCTGTCACACTCACTCCGTATAACTCAGCCATACTCCCACACTCACCTTCTTACAGACCTTCTCCTTTACTTCCCTTCCTCTCTCTTCCCTTGTTTCACTCCTTCCCTTTTTTCCCTTCCCTTACTCTCCTTACTCCACTTCACTAACTCCTTCTCTTACTCCCTCTGTCCTGTTAGTTCTACACTTTCCTTCCCTCATTCTCTCTTTGTTAGCCTCATTCTCGCTGTCCCTTTAGTCGCTCACTCCTCTTCTATCACGCTCATTCCCTATAACACATCCATACTCCCACACTCACCTTCTTTTAAACCTTCTCCTTTACTTTCCTTCCTGTCTCTTCCCTTCTTTTGCTCCTTCACTCTTTTCCCTTCCCTTACTCTCCTTACTCTACTTCACTAATTCCGTCTCTTAGTCCCTCTGTCCTCTTAGTTCTACACTCCCCTTCCTTCATTCTCTCTCTGTTAGCCTCATTCTCTCCGTCCCCTTAGTCTCTCACTCCTCTTCTGTCACACTCAATCCGTATAACTCAGCCATACTCCCACACTCACCTTCTTTCAGACCTTCTCCTTTACTTCCCTTCCTCTCTCTTCCCTTGTTTCGCTCTTTCACTGTTTTCCCTTTCCTTACTCTCCTTTCTCCACTACACTTACTCTTTCTTACTCCCTGTCCTCTTAGTTCTACATTCCCCTTCCCTCATTCTCTCTCTGTTAGCCTTATTCTCTCCGTCCCCTTAGTCTCTCACACCTCTTCTTTCACGTTCACTCCCTATAACTCAGCTACTCTCCCACACTTACCTTCTTTCAAATCTTCTCCTTTACTTTCCTTCCTGTCTCTTCCCTTCTTTCGCTCCTTCACACTTTTCCCTTCCATTACTCTCCTTACTCCACTTCACTAACTCCTTCTCTTACTCCCTCTGTCCTGTTAGTTCTACACTTTCCTTCCCTCATTCTCTCTCTGTTAGCCTCATTCTCTACGTCCTCTTAGTCTCTCACTCCTCTTCTGTCACACTCACTCCGTATAACTCAGCCATACTCCCACACTCACCTTCTTACAGACCTTCTCCTTTACTTTCCTTCCTTTCTCTTCCCTTGTTTCACTCCTTCCCTTTTTTCCCTTCCCTTACTCTCCTTACTCCACTTCACTAACTCCTTCTCTTACTCCCTCTGTCCTGTTAGTTCTACACTTTCCTTCCCTCATTCTCTCTTTGTTAGCCTCATTCTCGCTGTCCCTTTAGTCTCTCACTCCTCTTCTATCACGCTCATTCCCTATAACACATCCATACTCCCACACTCACCTTCTTTTAAACCTTCTCCTTTACTTTCCTTCCTGTCTCTTCCCTTCTTTCGCTCCTTCACTCTTTTCCCTTCCCTTACTCTCCTTACTCTACTTCACTAACTCCGTCTCTTACTCCCTCTGTCCTCTTAGTTCTACATTCCCCTTCCCTCATTCTCTCTCTGTTAGCCTCATTCTCTCCGTCCCCTTAGTCTCTCACTCCTCTTCTGTCACACTCAATCCGTATAACTCAGCCATACTCCCACACTCACCTTCTTTCAGACCTTCTCCTTTACTTCCCTTCCTCTCTCTTCCCTTGTATCGCTCTTTCACACTTTTCTCTTCCCTTACTCTCCTTACTCCACTTCACTAACTCCTTCTCTCACTCCCTCTGTCCTGTTAGTTCTACACTTTCCTTCCCTCATTCTCTCTCTGTTAGCCTCATTCTCTACGTCCTCTTAGTCTCTCACTCCTCTTCTGTCACACTCACTCCCTATAACTCAGCCATACTCCCACACTCACCTTCTTTCAGACCTTCTCCTTTACTTTCCTTCCTCTCTCTTCCCTTGTTTCGCTCTTTCACTGTTTTCCCTTTCCTTACTCTCCTTACTCCACTTTACTAACTCCTTCTCTTTCTTCCTCTGTCATCTTAGTGCTACACTCCCCTTCCCTCATTCTCACTCTGTTAGCCTCATTCTCTCCGTCCCCTTAGTCTCTCACTCCTCTTCTGTCACACTAACTCTGTATAACTCAGACATACTCCCACACTCACCTTCTTTCAGACCTTCTCCTTTTCGTTCCTTCCTCTCTCTTCCCTTGTTTCGCTATTTCACACTTTTCTCTTCCCTTACTCTCCTTGCTCCACTTCACTAACTCCTTCTCTTACTCCCTCTGTCCAGGTAGTTCTACACTTTCCTTCCCTCATTCTCTCTCTGTTAGCCTCATTCTCTACGTCCTCTTAGTCTCTCACTCCTCTTCTATCACGCTCATTCCCTATAACACATCCATACTCCCACAATCACCTTCTTTCAAACCTTCTCCTTTACTTTCCTTCCTGTCTCTTCCCTTCTTTCGCTCCTTCACTCTTTTCCCTTCCCTTACTCTCTTTACTATACTTCACTAACTCCGTCTCTTACTACCTCTGTTCTCTTAGTTCTACACTCCCCTTCCCTCATTCTCTCTCTGTTAGCCTCATTCTCTCCGTCCCCTTAGTCTCTCACTCCTCTTCTGTCACACTCACTCCGTATAACTCAGCCATACTTCCACACTCACCTTCTTTCAGACCTTCTCCTTTACTTCCCTTCCTCTCTCTTCCCTTGTTTCGCTCTTTCACACTTTTCTCTTCCCTTACTTTCCTTACTCCACTTCACTAACTCCTTCTCTTACTCCCTCTGTTCTGTTAGTTCTACACTTTCCTTCCCTCATTCTCTCTCTGTTAGCCTCATTCTCTACGTCCTCTTAGTCTCTCACTCCTCTTCTGTCACACCCACTCCCTATGACTCAGCCATACTCCCACACTCACCTTCTTTCAGACCTTCTCCTTTACTTCCCTTCCTCTCTCTTCCCTTGTTTCGCTCTTTCACTGTTTTCCCTTTCCTTACTCTCCTTTCTCCACTACACTAACTCTTTCTCTTACTCCCTGTCCTCTTAGTTCTACACTCCCCTTCCCTCATTCTCTCTCTGTTAGCCTTATTCTCTCCGTCCCCTTAGTCTCTCACACCTCTTCTGTCACGCTCACTCCCTATAACTCAGCTACACTCCCACACTTACCTTCTTTCAAATCTTCTCCTTTACTTTCCTTCCTGTCTCTTCCCTTTTTTCGCTCCTTCACACTTTTCCCTTCCCTTACTCTCCTTACTCCACTTCACTAACTCCTTCTCTTACTCCCTCTGTCCTGTTAGTTCTACACTTTCCTTCCCTCATTCTCTCTCTGTTAGCCTCATTCTCTACGTCCTCTTAGTCTCTCACTCCTCTTCTGTCACACTCACTCCGTATAACTCAGCCATACTCCCACACTCACCTTCTTACAGACCTTCTCCTTTACTTTCCTTCCTCTCTCTTCCCTTGTTTCACTCCTTCCCTTTTTTCCCTTCCCTTACTCTCCTTACTCCACTTCACTAACTCCTTCTCTTACTCCCTCTGTCATGTTAGTTCTACACTTTCCTTCCCTCATTCTCTCTTTGTTAGCCTCATTCTCGCTGTCCCTTTAGTCTCTCACTCCTCTTCTATCACGCTCATTCCCTATAACACATCCATACTCCCACACTCACCTTCTTTTAAACCTTCTCCTTTACTTTCCTTCCTGTCTCTTCCCTTCTTTCGCTCCTTCACTCTTTTCCCTTCCCTTACTCTCCTTACTCTACTTCACTAACTCCGTCTCTTACTCCCTCTGTCCTCTTAGTTCTACACTCCCCTTCCCTCATTCTCTCTCTGTTAGCCTCATTCTCTCCGTCCCCTTAGTCTCTCACTCCTCTTCTGTCACACTCAATCCGTATAACTCAGCCATACTCCCACACTCACCTTCTTTCAGACCTTCTCCTTTACTTCCCTTCCTCTCTCTTCCCTTGTTTCGCTCTTTCACACTTTTCTCTTCCCTTACTCTCCTTACTCCACTTCACTAACTCCTTCTCTCACTCCCTCTGTCCTGTTAGTTCTACACTTTCCTTCCCTCATTCTCTCTCTGTTAGCCTCATTCTCTACGTCCTCTTAGTCTCTCACTCCTCTTCTGTCACACTCACTCCCTATAACTCAGCCATACTCCCACACTCACCTTCTTTCAGACCTTCTCCTTTACTTTCCTTCCTCTCTCTTCCCTTGTTTCGCTCTTTCACTGTTTTCCCTTTCCTTACTCTCCTTACTCACTTTACTAACTCCTTCTCTTTCTTCCTCTGTCCTCTTAGTGCTACACTCCACTTCCCTCATTCTCACTCTGTTAGCCTCATTCTCTCCGTCCCCTTAGTCTCTCACTCCTCTTCTGTCACACTCACTCCGTATAACTCAGACATACTCCCACACTCACCTTCTTTCGGACCTTCTCTTTTACGTTCCTTCCTCTCTCTTCCCTTGTTTCGCTCTTTCACACTTTTCTCTTCCCTTATTCTCCTTGCTCCACTTCACTAACTCCTTCTCTTACTCCCTCTGTCCTGTTAGTTCTACACTTTCCTTACCTCATTCTCTCTTTGTTAGCCTCATTCTCTCTGTCCCTTTAGTCTCTCACTCCTCTTCTATCACGCTCATTCCCTATAACACATCCATACTCCCACACTCACCTTCTTTCAAACCTTCTCCTTTACTTTCCTTCCTGTCTCTTCCCTTCTTTCGCTCCTTCACTCTTTTCCCTTCCCTTACTCTCTTTACTATACTTCACTAACTCCGTCTCTAACTACCTCTGTTCTCTTAGTTCTACACTCCCCTTCCCTCATTCTCTCTCTGTTAGCCTCATTTTCTCCGTCCCCTTAGTCTCTCACTCCTCTTCTGTCACACTCACGCCGTATAACTCAGCCATACTTCCACACTCACCTTCTTTCAGACCTTCTCCTTTACTTCCCTTCCTCTCTCTTCCCTTGTTTCGCTCCTTCACACTTTTCTCTTCCCTTACTCTCCTTACTCCACTTCACTAACTCCTTCTCTTACTCCCTCTGTCCTGTTAGTTCTACAATTTCCTTCCCTCATTCTCTCTCTGTTAGCCTCATTCTCTACGTCCTCTTAGTCTCTCACTCCTCTTCTGTCACACCCACTCCCTATGACTCAGCCATACTCCCACACTCACCTTCTTTCAGACCTTCTCCTTTACTTTCCTTCCTCTCTCTTCCCTTGTTTCGCTCTTTCACTGTTTTCCCTTTCCTTACTCTCCTTTCTCCACTACACTAACTCTTTCTCTTACTCCCTGTCCTCTTAGTTCTACACTCCCCTTCCCTCATTCTCTCTCTGTTAGCCTTATTCTCTCCGTCCCCTTAGTCTCTCACACCTCTTCTGTCACTCTCACTCCCTATAACTCAGCTACACTCCCACACTTACCTTCTTTCAAATCTTCTCCTTTACTTTCCTTCCTGTCTCTTCCCTTGTTTCGCTATTTCACACTTTTCTCTTCCTTTACTCTCCTTGCTCCACTTCACTAACTACTTCTCTTACTCCCTCTGTCCAGGTAGTTCTACACTTTCCTTCCCTCATTCTCTCTCTGTTAGCCTCATTCTCTACGTCCTCTTAGTCTCTCACTCCTCTTCTATCACGCTCATTCCCTATAACACATCCATACTCCCACAATCACCTTCTTTCAAACCTTCTCCTTTACTTTCCTTCCTGTCTCTTCCCTTCTTTCGCTCCTTCACTCTTTTCCCTTCCCTTACTCTCTTTACTATACTTCACTAACTCCGTCTCTTACTACCTCTGTTCTCTTAGTTCTACACTCCCCTTCCCTCATTCTCTCTCTGTTAGCCTCATTCTCTCCGTCCCCTTAGTCTCTCACTCCTCTTCTGTCACACTCACTCCGTATAACTCAGCCATACTTCCACACTCACCTTCTTTCAGACCTTCTCCTTTACTTCCCTTCCTCTCTCTTCCCTTGTTTCGCTCTTTCACACTTTTCTCTTCCCTTACTCTCCTTACTCCACTTCACTAACTCCTTCTCTTACTCCCTCTGTCCTGTTAGTTCTACACTTTCCTTCCCTCATTCTCTCTCTGTTAGCCTCATTCTCTACGTCCTCTTAGTCTCTCACTCCTCTTCTGTCACACCCACTCCCTATGACTCAGCCATACTCCCACACTCACCTTCTTTCAGACCTTCTCCTTTATTTCCCTTCCTCTCTCTTCCCTTGTTTCGCTCTTTCACTGTTTTCCCTTTCCTTACTCTCCTTTCTCCTTTACACTAACTCTTTCTCTTACTCCCTGTCCTCTTAGTTCTACACTCCCCTTCCCTCATTCTCTCTCTGTTAGCCTTATTCTCTCTGTCCCCTTAGTCTCTCACACCTCTTCTGTCACGCTCACTCCCTATAACTCAGCTACACTCCCACACTTACCTTCTTTCAAATCTTCTCCTTTACTTTCCTTCCTGTCTCTTCCCTTCTTTCGCTCCTTCACACTTTTCCCTTACCTTACTCTCCTTACTCCACTTCACTAACTCGTTCTCTTACTCCCTCTGACCTGTTAGTTCTACACTTTCCTTCCCTCATTCTCTCTCTGTTAGCCTCATTCTCTACGTCCTCTTAGTCTCTCACTCCTCTTCTGTCACACTCACTCCGTATAACTCAGCCATACTCCCACACTCACCTTCTTCCAGACCTTCTCCTTTACTTACCTTCCTCTCTCTTCACTTGTTTCACTCCTTCCCTTTTTTCCCTTCCCTTACTCTCCTTACTCCACTTCACTAACTCCTTCTCTTACTCCCTCTGTCCTGTTAGTTCTACACTTTCCTTCCCTCATTCTCTCTTTGTTAGCCTCATTCTCGCTGTCCCTTTAGTCTCTCACTCCTCTTCTATCACGCTCATTCCCTATAACACATCCATACTCCCACACTCACCTTCTTTTAAACCTTCTCCTTTACTTTCCTTCCTGTCTCTTCCCTTCTTTCGCTCCTTCACACTTTTCCCTTCCCTTACTCTCCTTACTCCACTTCACTAACTCGTTCTCTTACTCCCTCTGTCCTCTTAGTTCTACACTCCCCTTCCCTCATTCTCTCTCTGTTAGCCTCATTCTCTCCGTCCCCTTAGTCTCTCACTCCTCTTCTGTCACACTCAATCCGTATAACTCAGCCATACTCCCACACTCACCTTCTTTCAGACCTTCTCCTTTACTTCCCTTCCTCTCTCTTCCCTTGTTTTGCTCTTTCACACTTTTCTCTTCCCTTACTCTCCTTACTCCACTTCACTAACTCCTTCTCTCACTCCCTCTGTCCTATTAGTTCTACACTTTCCTTCCCTCATTCTCTCTCTGTTAGCCTCATTCTCTACGTCCTCTTAGTCTCTCACTCCTCTTCTGTCACACTCAATCCCTATAACTCAGCCATACTCCCACACTCACCTTCTTTCAGACCTTCTCCTTTACTTTACTTCCTCTCTCTTCCCTTGTTTCGCTCTTTCACTGTTTTCCCTTTCCTTACTCTCCTTACTCACTTTACTAACTCCTTCTCTTTCTTCCTCTGTCCTCTTAGTGCTACACTCCACTTCCCTCATTCTCACTCTGTTAGCCTCATTCTCTCCGTCCCCTTAGTCTCTCACTCCTCTTCTGTCACACTCACTCCGTATAACTCAGACATACTCCCACACTCACCTTCTTTCGGACCTTCTCTTTTACGTTCCTTCCTCTCTCTTCCCTTGTTTCGCTCTTTCACACTTTTCTCTTCCCTTATTCTCCTTGCTCCACTTCACTAACTCCTTCTCTTACTCCCTCTGTCCTGTTAGTTCTACACTTTCCTTCCCTCATTCTCTCTTTGTTAGCCTCATTCTCTCTGTCCCTTTAGTCTCTCACTCCTCTTCTATCTCGCTCATTCCCTATAACACATCCATACTCCCACACTCACCTTCTTTCAAACCTTCTCCTTTACTTTCCTTCCTGTCTCTTCCCTTCTTTCGCTCCTTCACTCTTTTCCCTTCCCTTACTCTCTTTACTATACTTCACTAACTCCGTCTCTTACTACCTCTGTTCTCTTAGTTCTACACTCCCCTTCCCTCATTCTCTCTCTGTTAGCCTCATTCTCTCCGTCCCCTTAGTCTCTCACTCCTCTTCTGTCACACTCACGCCGTATAACTCAGCCATACTTCCACACTCACCTTCTTTCAGACCTTCTCCTTTACTTCCCTTCCTCTCTCTTCCCTTGTTTCGCTCTTTCACACTTTTCTCTTCCCTTACTCTCCTTACTCCACTTCACTAACTCCTTCTCTTCCTCCCTCTGTCCTGTTAGTTCTACAATTTCCTTCCCTCATTCTCTCTCTGTTAGCCTCATTCTCTACGTCCTCTTAGTCTCTCACTCCTCTTCTGTCACTCTCACTCCCTATAACTCAGCTACACTCCCACAGTTACCTTCTTTCAAATCTTCTCCTTTACTTTCCTTCCTGTCTCTTCCCTTCTTTCGCTCCTTCACACTTTTCCCTTCCCTTACTCTCCTTACTCCACTTCACTAACTCCTTCTCTTACTCCCTCTGTCCTGTTAGTTCTATACTTTCCTTCCCTCATTCTCTCTCTGTTAGCCTCATTCTCTACGTCCTCTTAGTCTCTCACTCCTCTTCTGTCACACTCACTCCGTATAACTCAGCCATACTCCCACACTCACCTTCTTACAGACCTTCTCCTTTACCTTCCTTCCTCTCTCTTCCCTTGGTTCGCTCCTTCCCTTTTTCCCTTCCCTTACTCTCCTTACTCCACTTCACTAACTCCTTCTCTTACTCCCTCTGTCCTGTTAGTTCTACACTTTCCTTCCTTCATTCTCTCTCTGTTAGCCTCATTCTCTACGTCCTCTTAGTCTCTCACTCCTCTTCTGTCACACTCACCCCCTATAACTCAGCCATACTCCCACACTCACCTTCTTTCAGACCTTCTCTTTTACTTTCCTTCCTCTCTCTTCCCTTGTTTCGCTCTTTCACACTTTTCCGTTTCCTTACTCTCCTTACTCCACTTTACTAACTCCTTCTCTTTCTTCCTCTGTCCTCTTAGTGCTACACTCCCCTTCCCTCATTCTCACTCTGTTAGCCTCATTCTCTCCGTCCCCTTAGTCTCTCACTCCTCTTCTGTCACACTCACTCCGTATAACTCAGCCATACTCCCACACTCACCTTCTTTCAGACCTTCTCCTTTACGTTCCTTCCTCTCTCTTCCCTTGTTTCGCTATTTCACACTTTTCTCTTCCCTTACTCTCCTTGCTCCACTTCACTAACTCCTTCTCTTACTCCCTCTGTCCTGTTAGTTCTACACTTTCCTTCCCTCATTCTCTCTTTGTTAGCCTCATTCTCTCTGTCCCTTTAGTCTCTCACTCCTCTTCTATCACGCTCATTCCCTATAACACATCCATACTCCCACACTCACCTTCTTTCAAACCTTCTCCTTTACTTTCCTTCCTGTCTCTTCCCTTCTTTCGCTCCTTCACTCTTTTCCCTTCCCTTACTCTCTTTACTATACTTCACTAACTCCGTCTCTTACTACCTCTGTTCTCTTAGTTCTACACTCCCCTTCCCTCATTCTCTCTCTGTTAGCCTCATTCTCTCCGTCCCCTTAGTCTCTCACTCCTCTTCTGTCACACTCACGCCGTATAACTCAGCCATACTTCCACACTCACCTTCTTTCAGACCTTCTCCTTTACTTCCCTTCCTCTCTCTTCCCTTGTTTCGCTCTTTCACACTTTTCTCTTCCCTTACTCTCCTTACTCCACTTCACTAACTCCTTCTCTTACTCCCTCTGTCCTGTTAGTTCTACAATTTCCTTCCCTCATTCTCTCTCTGTTAGCCTCATTTCTACGTCCTCTTAGTCTCTCACTCCTCTTCTGTCACTCTCACTCCCTATAACTCAGCTACACTCCCACAGTTACCTTCTTTCAAATCTTCTCCTTTACTTTCCTTCCTGTCTCTTCCCTTCTTTCGCTCCTTCACACTTTTCCCTTCCCTTACTCTCCTTACTCCACTTCACTAACTCCTTCTCTTACTCCCTCTGTCCTGTTAGTTCTATACTTTCCTTCCCTCATTCTCTCTCTGTTAGCCTCATTCTCTACGTCCTCTTAGTCTCTCACTCCTCTTCTGTCACACTCACTCCGTATAACTCAGCCATACTCCCACACTCACCTTCTTACAGACCTTCTCCTTTACTTTCCTTCCTCTCTCTTCCCTTGGTTCGCTCCTTCCCTTTTTCCCTTCCCTTACTCTCCTTACTCCACTTCACTAACTCCTTCTCTTACTCCCTCTGTCCTGTTAGTTCTACACTTTCCTTCCTTCATTCTCTCTCTGTTAGCCTCATTCTCTACGTCCTCTTAGTCTCTCACTCCTCTTCTGTCACACTCACCCCCTATAACTCAGCCATACTCCCACACTCACCTTCTTTCAGACCTTCTCCTTTACTTTCCTTCCTCTCTCTTCCCTTGTTTCGCTCTTTCACACTTTTCCGTTTCCTTACTCTCCTTACTCCACTTTACTAACTCCTTCTCTTTCTTCCTCTGTCCTCTTAGTGCTACACTCCCCTTCCCTCATTCTCACTCTGTTAGCCTCATTCTCTCCGTCCCCTTAGTCTCTCACTCCTCTTCTGTCACACTCACTCCGTATAACTCAGCCATACTCCCACACTCACCTTCTTTCAGACCTTCTCCTTTACGTTCCTTCCTCTCTCTTCCCTTGTTTCGCTATTTCACACTTTTCTCTTCCCTTACTCTCCTTGCTCCACTTCACTAACTCCTTCTCTTACTCCCTCTGTCCTGTTAGTTCTACACTTTCCTTCCCTCATTCTCTCTTTGTTAGCCTCATTCTCTCTGTCCCTTTAGTCTCTCACTCCTCTTCTATCACGCTCATTCCCTATAACACATCCATACTCCCACACTCACCTTCTTTCAAACCTTCTCCTTTACTTTCCTTCCTGTCTCTTCCCTTCTTTCGCTCCTTCACTCTTTTCCCTTCCCTTACTCTCTTTACTATACTTCACTAACTCCGTCTCTTACTACCTCTGTCCTCTTAGTTCTACACTCCCCTTCCCTCATTCTCTCTCTGTTAGCCTCATTCTCTCCGTCCCCTTAGTCTGTCACTCCTCTTCTGTCACACTCACTCCGTATAACTCAGCCATACTTCCACACTCACCTTCTTTCAGACCTTCTCCTTTACTTCCCTTCCTCTCTCTTCCCTTATTTCGCTCTTTCACACTTTTCTCTTCCCTTACTCTCCTTACTCCACTTCACTAACTCCTTCTCTTACTCCCTCTGTCCTGTTAGTTCCACACTTTCCTTCCCTCATTCTCTCTCTGTTAGCCTCATTCTCTACGTCCTCTTAGTCTCTCACTCCTCTTCTGTCACACTCACTCCCTATGACTCAGCCATATTCCCACACTCACCTTCTTTCAGACCTTCTCCTTTACTTTCCTTCCTCTCTCTTCCCTTGTTTCGCTCTTTCAATGTTTTCCCTTTCCTTACTCTCCTTTCTCCACTACACTAACTCTTTCTCTTACTCCCTGTCCTCTTAGTTCTACACTCCCCTTCCCTCATTCTCTCTCTGTTAGCCTTATTCTCTCCGTCCCCTTAGTCTCTCACACCTCTTCTGTCACTCTCACTCCCTATAACTCAGCTACACTCCCACACTTACCTTCTTTCAAATCTTCTCCTTTACTTTCCTTCCTGTCTCTTCCCTTCTTTCGCTCCTTCACTCTTTTCCCTTCCCTTACTCTCTTTACTATACTTCACTAACTCCGTCTCTTACTACCTCTGTCCTCTTAGTTCTACACTCCCCTTCCCTCATTCTCTCTCTGTTAGCCTCATTCTCTCCGTCCCCTTAGTCTCTCACTCCTCTTCTGTCACACTCAATCCGTATAACTCAGCCATACTCCCACACTCACCTTCTTTCAGACCTTCTCCTTTACTTCCCTTCCTCTCTCTTCCCTTGTTTCGCTCTTTCACACTTTTCTCTTCCCTTACTCTCCTTACTCCACTTCACTAACTCCTTCTCTCACTCCCTCTGTCCTGTTATTTCTACACTTTCCTTCCCTCATTCTCTCTCTGTTAGCCTCATTCTCTACGTCCTCTTAGTCTCTCACTCCTCTTCTGTCACACTCACTCCCTATAACTCAGCCATACTCCCACACTCACCTTCTTTCAGACCTTCTCCTTTACTTTCCTTCCTCTCTCTTCCCTTGTTTCGCTCTTTCACTGTTTTCCCTTTCCTTACTCTCCTTACTCACTTTACTAACTCCTTCTCTTTCTTCCTCTGTCCTCTTAGTGCTACACTCCACTTCCCTCATTCTCACTCTGTTAGCCTCATTCTCTCCGTCCCCTTAGTCTCTCACTCCTCTTCTGTCACACTCACTCCGTATAACTCAGACATACTCCCACACTCACCTTCTTTCGGACCTTCTCTTTTACGTTCCTTCCTCTCTCTTCCCTTGTTTCGCTCTTTCACACTTTTCTCTTCCCTTATTCTCCTTGCTCCACTTCACTAACTCCTTCTCTTACTCCCTCTGTCCTGTTAGTTCTACACTTTCCTTCCCTCATTCTCTCTTTGTTAGCCTCATGCTCTCTGTCCCTTTAGTCTCTCACTCCTCTTCTATCACGCTCATTCCCTATAACACATCCATACTCCCACACTCACCTTCTTTCAAACCTTCTCCTTTACTTTCCTTCCTGTCTCTTCCCTTCTTTCGCTCCTTCACTCTTTTCCCTTCCCTTACTCTCTTTACTATACTTCACTAACTCCGTCTCTTACTACCTCTGTTCTCTTAGTTCTACACTCCCCTTCCCTCATTCTCTCTCTGTTAGCCTCATTCTCTCCGTCCCCTTAGTCTCTCACTCCTCTTCTGTCACACTCACGCCGTATAACTCAGCCATACTTCTACACTCACCTTCTTTCAGACCTTCTCCTTTACTTCCCTTCCTCTCTCTTCCCTTGTTTCGCTCTTTCACACTTTTCTCTTCCCTTACTCTCCTTACTCCACTTCACTAACTCCTTCTCTTACTCCCTCTGTCCTGTTAGTTCTACAATTTCCTTCCCTCATTCTCTCTCTGTTAGCCTCATTCTCTACGTCCTCTTAGTCTCTCACTCCTCTTCTGTCACACCCACTCCCTATGACTCAGCCATACTCCCACACTCACCTTCTTTCAGACCTTCTCCTTTACTTTCCTTCCTCTCTCTTCCCTTGTTTCGGTCTTTCACTGTTTTCCCTTTCCTTACTCTCCTTTCTCCACTACACTAACTCTTTCTCTTACTCCCTGTCCTCTTAGTTCTACACTCCCCTTCCCTCATTCTCTCTCTGTTAGCCTTATTCTCTCCGTCCCCTTAGTCTCTCACACCTCTTCTGTCACTCTCACTCCCTATAACTCAGCTACACTCCCACACTTACCTTCTTTCAAATCTTCTCCTTTACTTTCCTTCCTGTCTCTTCCCTTCTTTCGCTCCTTCACACTTTCCCCTTCCCTTACTCTCCTTACTCCACTTCACTAACTCCTTCTCTTACTCCCTCTGTCCTGTTAGTTCTACACTTTCCTTCCCTCATTCTCTCTCTGTTAGCCTTATTCTCTACGTCCTCTTAGTCTCTCACTCCTCTTCTGTCACACTCACTCCGTATAACTCAGCCATACTCCCACACTCACCTTCTTACAGACCTTCTCCTTTACTTTCCTTCCTCTCTCTTCCCTTGGTTCGCTCCTTCCCTTTTTCCCTTCCCTTACTCTCCTTACTCCACTTCACTAATTCCTTCTCTTACTCCCTCTGTCCTGTTAGTTCTACACTTTCCTTCCTTCATTCTCTCTCTGTTAGCCTCATTCTCTACGTCCTCTTAGTCTCTCACTCCTCTTCTGTCACACTCACCCCCTATAACTCAGCCATACTCCCACACTCACCTTCTTTCAGACCTTCTCCTTTACTTTCCTTCCTCTCTCTTCCCTTGTTTCACTCTTTCACACTTTTCCGTTTCCTTACTCTCCTTACTCCACTTTACTAACTCCTTCTCTTTCTTCCTCTGTCCTCTTAGTGCTACACTCCCCTTCCCTCATTCTCACTCTGTTAGCCTCATTCTCTCCGTCCCCTTAGTCTCTCACTCCTCTTCTGTCACACTCACTCCGTATAACTCAGCCATACTCCCACACTCACCTTCTTTCAGACCTTCTCCTTTACGTTCCTTCCTCTCTCTTCCCTTGTTTCGCTCTTTCACACTTTTCTCTTCCCTTACTCTCCTTGCTCCACTTCACTAACTCCTTCTCTTACTCCCTCTGTCCTGTTAGTTCTACACTTTCCTTCCCTCATTCTCTCTTTGTTAGCCTCATTCTCTCTGTCCCTTTAGTCTCTCACTCCTCTTCTATCACGCTCATTCCCTATAACACATCCATACTCCCACACTCACCTTCTTTCAAACCTTCTCCTTTACTTTCCTTCCTGTCTCTTCCCTTCTTTCGCTCCTTCACTCTTTTCCCTTCCCTTACTCTCTTTACTATACTTCACTAACTCCGTCTCTTACTACCTCTGTCCTCTTAGTTCTACACTCCCCTTCCCTCATTCTCTCTCTGTTAGCCCCATTCTCTCCGTCCCCTTAGTCTGTCACTCCTCTTCTGTCACACTCACTCCGTATAACTCAGCCATACTTCCACACTCACCTTCTTTCAGACCTTCTCCTTTACTTCCCTTCCTCTCTCTTCCCTTATTTCGCTCTTTCACACTTTTCTCTTCCCTTACTCTCCTTACTCCACTTCACTAACTCCTTCTCTTACTCCCTCTGTCCTGTTAGTTCCACACTTTCCTTCCCTCATTCTCTCTCTGTTAGCCTCATTCTCTACGTCCTCTTAGTCTCTCACTCCTCTTCTGTCACACTCACTCCCTATGACTCAGCCATACTCCCACACTCACCTTCTTTCAGACCTTCTTCTTTACTTTCCTTCCTCTCTCTTCCCTTGTTTCGCTCTTTCAATGTTTTCCCTTTCCTTACTCTCCTTTCTCCACTACACTAACTCTTTCTCTTACTCCCTGTCCTCTTAGTTCTACACTCCCCTTCCCTCATTCTCTCTCTGTTAGCCTTATTCTCTCCGTCCCCTTAGTCTCTCACACCTCTTCTGTCACTCTCACTCCCTATAACTCAGCTACACTCCCACACTTACCTTCTTTCAAATCTTCTCCTTTACTTTCCTTCCTGTCTCTTCCCTTCTTTCGCTCCTTCACACTTTTCCCTTCCCTTACTCTCCTTACTCCACTTCACTAACTCCTTCTCTTACTCCCTCTGTCCTGTTAGTTCTACACTTTCCTTCCCTCATTCTCTCTCTGTTAGCCTCATTCTCTACGTCCTCTTAGTCTCTCACTCCTCTTCTGTCACACTCACTCCGTATAACTCAGCCATACTCCCACACTCACCTTCTTACAGACCTTCTCCTTTACTTCCCTTCCTCTCTCTTCCCTTATTTCGCTCTTTCACACTTTTCTCTTCCCTTACTCTCCTTACTCCACTTCACTAACTCCTTCTCTTACTCCCTCTGTCCTGTTAGTTCTACACTTTCCTTCCCTCATTCTCTCTCTGTTAGCCTCATTCTCTATGTCCTCTTAGTCTCTCACTCCTCTTCTGTCACACTCACTCCGTATAACTCAGCCATACTCCCACACTCACCTTCTTACAGACCTTCTCCTTTACTTTCCTTCCTCTCTCTTCCCTTGTTTCGCTTCTTCCCTTTTTCCCTTCCCTTACTCTCCTTACTCCACTTCACTAACTCCTTCTCTTACTCCCTCTGTCCTGTTAGTTCTACACTTTCCTTCCCTCATTCTCTCTTTGTTAGCCTCATTCTCGCTGTCCCTTTAGTCTCTTACTCCTCTTCTATCACGCTTATTCCCTATAACACATCCATACTCCCACACTCACCTTCTTTTAAACCTTCTCCTTTACTTTCCTTCCTGTCTCTTCCCTTCTTTCGCTCCTTCACTCTTTTCCCTTCCCTTACTCTCCTTACTCTACTTCACTAACTCCGTCTCTTACTCCCTCTGTCCTGTTAGTTCTACACTTTCCTTCCCTCATTCTCTCTCTGTTAGCCTCATTCTCTACGTCCTCTTAGTCTCTCACTCCTCTTCTGTCACACTCACTCCGTATAACTCAGCCATACTCCCACACTCACCTTTACAGACCTTGTCCTTTACTTTCCTTCCTCTCTCTTCCCTTGTTTCGCTCCTTCCCTTTTTTCCCTTCCCTTACTCTCCTTACTCCACTTCACTAACTCCTTCTCTTACTCCCTCTGTCCTGTTAGTTCTACACTTTCCTTCCCTCATTCTCTCTTTGTTAGCCTCATTCTCGCTGTCCCTTTACTCTCTCACTCCTCTTCTATCACGCTCATTCCCTATAACACATCCATACTCCCACACTCACCTTCTTTTAAACCTTCTCCTTTACTTTCCTTCCTGTCTCTTCCCTTCTTTCGCTCCTTCACTCTTTTCCCTTCCCTTACTCTCCTTATTCTACTTCACTAACTCCGTCTCTTACTCCCTCTGTCCTGTTAGTTCTACACTTTCCTTCCCTCATTCTCTCTCTGTTAGCCTCATTCTCTACGTCCTCTTAGTCTCTCACTCCTCTTCTGTCACACTCACTCCGTATAACTCAGCCATACTCCCACACTCACCTTTACAGACCTTGTCCTTTACTTTCCTTCCTCTCTCTTCCCTTGTTTCGCTCCTTCCCTTTTTTCCCTTTCCTTACTCTCCTTACTCCACTTTACTAACTCCTTCTCTTTCTTCCTCTGTCCTCTTAGTGCTACACTCCCCTTCCCTCATTCTCTCTCTGTTAGCCTCATTCTCTACGTCCTCTTAGTCTCTCACTCCTCTTCTGTCACACTAACTCCGTATAACTCAGCCATACTTCCACACTCACCTTCTTTCAGACCTTCTCCTTTACTTCCCTTCCTCTCTCTTCCCTTGTTTCGCTCTTTCACACTTTTCTCTTCCCTTACTCTCCTTACTCCACTTCACTAACTCCTTCTCTTACTCCCTCTGTCCTGTTAGTTCTACACTTTCCTTCCCTCATTCTCTCTCTGTTAGCCTCATTCTCTACGTCCTCTTAGTCTCTCACTCCTCTTCTGTCACACCCACTCCCTATGACTCAGCCATACTCCCACACTCACCTTCTTTCAGACCTTCTCCTTTACTTCCCTTCCTCTCTCTTCCCTTGTTTCGCTCTTTCACTGTTTTCCCTTTCCTTACTCTCCTTTCTCCACTTCACTAACTCTTTCTCTTACTCCCTGTCCTCTTAGTTCTACACTCCCCTTCCCTCATTCTCTCTCTGTTAGCCTTATTCTCTCTGTCCCCTTAGTCTCTCACACCTCTTCTGTCACGCTCACTCCCTATAACTCAGCTACACTCCCACACTTACCTTCTTTCAAATCTTCTCCTTTACTTTCCTTCCTGTCTCTTCCCTTCTTTCGCTCCTTCACACTTTTCCCTTCCCTTACTCTCCTTACTCCACTTCACTAACTCCTTCTCTTACTCCCTCTGTCCTGTTAGTTCTACACTTTCCTTCCCTCATTCTCTCTCTGTTAGCCTCATTCTCTACGTCCTCTTAGTCTCTCACTCCTCTTCTGTCACACTCACTCCGTATAACTCAGCCATACTCACACACTCACCTTCTTACAGACCTTCTCCTTTACTTCCCTTCCTCTCTCTTCCCTTATTTCGCTCTTTCACACTTTTCTCTTCCCTTACTCTCCTTACTCCACTTCACTAACTCCTTCTCTTACTCCCTCTGTCCTGTTAGTTCTACACTTTCCTTCCCTCATTCTCTCTCTGTTAGCCTCATTCTCTATGTCCTCTTAGTCTCTCACTCCTCTTCTGTCACACTCACTCCGTATAACTCAGCCATACTCCCACACTCACCTTCTTACAGACCTTCTCCTTTACTTTCCTTCCTCTCTCTTCCCTTGTTTCGCTTCTTCCCTTTTTCCCTTCCCTTACTCTCCTTACTCCACTTCACTAACTCCTTCTCTTACTCCCTCTGTCCTGTTAGTTCTACACTTTCCTTCCCTCATTCTCTCTTTGTTAGCCTCATTCTCGCTGTCCCTTTAGTCTCTTACTCCTCTTCTATCACGCTTATTCCCTATAACACATCCATACTCCCACACTCACCTTCTTTTAAACCTTCTCCTTTACTTTCCTTCCTGTCTCTTCCCTTCTTTCGCTCCTTCACTCTTTTCCCTTCCCTTACTCTCCTTACTCTACTTCACTAACTCCGTCTCTTACTCCCTCTGTCCTGTTAGTTCTACACTTTCCTTCCCTCATTCTCTCTCTGTTAGCCTCATTCTCTACGTCCTCTTAGTCTCTCACTCCTCTTCTGTCACACTCACTCCGTATAACTCAGCCATACTCCCACACTCACCTTTACAGACCTTGTCCTTTACTTTCCTTCCTCTCTCTTCCCTTGTTTCGCTCCTTCCCTTTTTTCCCTTCCCTTACTCTCCTTACTCCACTTCACTAACTCCTTCTCTTACTCCCTCTGTCCTGTTAGTTCTACACTTTCCTTCCCTCATTCTCTCTTTGTTAGCCTCATTCTCGCTGTCCCTTTACTCTCTCACTCCTCTTCTATCACGCTCATTCCCTATAACACATCCATGCTCCCACACTCACCTTCTTTTAAACCTTCTCCTTTACTTTCCTTCCTGTCTCTTCCCTTCTTTCGCTCCTTCACTCTTTTCCCTTCCCTTACTCTCCTTATTCTACTTCACTAACTCCGTCTCTTACTCCCTCTGTCCTGTTAGTTCTACACTTTCCTTCCCTCATTCTCTCTCTGTTAGCCTCATTCTCTACGTCCTCTTAGTCTCTCACTCCTCTTCTGTCACACTCACTCCGTATAACTCAGCCATACTCCCACACTCACCTTTACAGACCTTGTCCTTTACTTTCCTTCCTCTCTCTTCCCTTGTTTCGCTCCTTCCCTTTTTTCCCTTTCCTTACTCTCCTTACTCCACTTTACTAACTCCTTCTCTTTCTTCCTCTGTCCTCTTAGTGCTACACTCCCCTTCCCTCATTCTCTCTCTGTTAGCCTCATTCTCTACGTCCTCTTAGTCTCTCACTCCTCTTCTGTCACACTAACTCCGTATAACTCAGCCATACTTCCACACTCACCTTCTTTCAGACCTTCTCCTTTACTTCCCTTCCTCTCTCTTCCCTTGTTTCGCTCTTTCACACTTTTCTCTTCCCTTACTCTCCTTACTCCACTTCACTAACTCCTTCTCTTACTCCCTCTGTCCTGTTAGTTCTACACTTTCCTTCCCTCATTCTCTCTCTGTTAGCCTCATTCTCTACGTCCTCTTAGTCTCTCACTCCTCTTCTGTCACACCCACTCCCTATTACTCAGCCATACTCCCACACTCACCTTCTTTCAGACCTTCTCCTTTACTTCCCTTCCTCTCTCTTCCCTTGTTTCGCTCTTTCACTGTTTTCCCTTTCCTTACTCTCCTTTCTCCACTACACTAACTCTTTCTCTTACTCCCTGTCCTCTTAGTTCTACACTCCCCTTCCCTCATTCTCTCTCTGTTAGCCTTATTCTCTCTGTCCCCTTAGTCTCTCACACCTCTTCTGTCACGCTCACTCCCTATAACTCAGCTACACTCCCACACTTACCTTCTTTCAAATCTTCTCCTTTACTTTCCTTCCTGTCTCTTCCCTTCTTTCGCTCCTTCACACTTTTCCCTTCCCTTACTCTCCTTACTCCACTTCACTAACTCGTTCTCTTACTCCCTCTGTCCTGTTAGTTCTACACTTTCCTTCCCTCATTCTCTCTCTGTTAGCCTCATTCTCTACGTCCTCTTAGTCTCTCACTCCTCTTCTGTCACACTCACTCCGTATAACTCAGCCATACTCCCACACTCACCTTCTTCCAGACCTTCTCCTTTACTTACCTTCCTCTCTCTTCCCTTGTTTCACTTCTTCCCTTTTTTCCCTTCCCTTACTCTCCTTACTCCACTTCACTAACTCCTTCTCTTACTCCCTCTGTCCTGTTAGTTCTACACTTTCCTTCCCTCATTCTCTCTTTGTTAGCCTCATTCTCGCTGTCCCTTTAGTCTCTCACTCCTCTTCTATCACGCTCATTCCCTATAACACATCCATACTCCCACACTCACCTTCTTTTAAACCTTCTCCTTTACTTTCCTTCCTGTCTCTTCCCTTCTTTCGCTCCTTCACTCTTTTCCCTTCCCTTACTCTCCTTACTCTACTTCACTGGCTCCGTCTCTTACTCCCTCTGTCCTCTTAGTTCTACACTCCCCTTCCCTCATTCTCTCTCTGTTAGCCTCATTCTCTCCGTCCCCTTAGTCTCTCACTCCTCTTCTGTCACACTCAATCCGTATAACTCAGCCATACTCCCACACTCACCTTCTTTCAGACCTTCTCCTTTACTTCCCTTCCTCTCTCTTCCCTTGTTTTGCTCTTTCACACTTTTCTCTTCCCTTACTCTCCTTACTCCACTTCACTAACTCCTACTCTCACTCCCTCTGTCCTATTAGTTCTATACTTTCCTTCCCTCATTCTCTCTCTGTTAGCCTCATTCTC
This sequence comes from Lissotriton helveticus, assembly GCF_964261635.1. Classification (NCBI taxonomy): domain Eukaryota; kingdom Metazoa; phylum Chordata; class Amphibia; order Caudata; family Salamandridae; genus Lissotriton; species Lissotriton helveticus. The sequence goes on along the minus strand of NW_027612050.1, from coordinate 119,035 downwards.
TACGTCCTCTTAGTCTCTCACTCCTCTTCTGTCACACTCACTCCCTATAACTCAGCCATACTCCCACACTCACCTTCTTTCAGACCTTCTCCTTTACTTTACTTCCTCTCTCTTCCCTTGTTTCGCTCTTTAACTGTTTTCCCTTTCCTTACTCTCCTTACTCACTTTACTAACTCCTTCTCTTTCTTCCTCTGTCCTCTTAGTGCTACACTCCACTTCCCTCATTCTCACTCTGTTAGCCTCATTCTCTCCGTCCCCTTAGTCTCTCACTCCTCTTCTGTCACACTCACTCCGTATAACTCAGACATACTCCCCCACTCACCTTCTTTCGGACCTTCTCTTTTACGTTCCTTCCTCTCTCTTCCCTTGTTTCGCTCTTTCACACTTTTCTCTTCCCTTATTCTCCTTGCTCCACTTCACTAACTCCTTCTCTTACTCCCTCTGTCCTGTTAGTTCTACACTTTCCTTCCCTCATTCTCTCTTTGTTAGCCTCATTCTCTCTGTCCCTTTAGTCTCTCACTCCTCTTCTATCACGCTCATTCCCTATAACACATCCCTACTCCCACACTCACCTTCTTTCAAACCTTCTCCTTTACGTTCCTTCCTGTCTCTTCCCTTCTTTCGCTCCTTCACTCTTTTCCCTTCCCTTACTCTCTTTACTATACTTCACTAACTCCGTCTCTTACTACCTCTGTTCTCTTAGTTCTACAATCCCCTTCCCTCATTCTCTCTCTGTTAGCCTCATTCTCTCCGTCCCCTTAGTCTCTCACTCCTCTTCTGTCACACTCACTCCGTATAACTCAGCCATACTTCCACACTCACCTTCTTTCAGACCTTGTCCTTTACTTCCCTTCCTCTCTCTTCCCTTGTTTCGCTCTTTCACACTTTTCTCTTCCCTTACTCTCCTTACTCCACTTCACTAACTCCTTCTCTTACTCCCTCTGTCCTGTTAGTTCTACAATTTCCTTCCCTCATTCTCTCTCTGTTAGCCTCATTCTCTACGTCCTCTTAGTCTCTCACTCCTCTTCTGTCACACCCACTCCCTATGACTCAGCCATACTCCCACACTCACCTTCTTTCAGACCTTCTCCTTTACTTTCCTTCCTCTCTCTTCCCTTGTTTCGCTCTTTCACTGTTTTCCCTTTCCTTACTCTCCTTTCTCCACTACACTAACTCTTTCTCTTACTCCCTGTCCTCTTAGTTCTACACTCCCCTTCCCTCATTCTCTCTCTGTTAGCCTTATTCTCTCCCTCCCCTTAGTCTCTCACACCTCTTCTGTCACTCTCACTCCCTATAACTCAGCTACACTCCCACACTTACCTTCTTTCAAATCTTCTCCTTTACTTTCCTTCCTGTCTCTTCCCTTCTTTCGCTCCTTCACACTTTTCCCTTCCCTTACTCTCCTTACTCCACTTCACTAACTCCTTCTCTTACTCCCTCTGTCCTGTTAGTTCTACACTTTCCTTCCCTCATTCTCTCTCTGTTAGCCTCATTCTCTACGTCCTCTTAGTCTCTCACTCCTCTTCTGTCACACTCACTCCGTATAACTCAGACATACTCCCCCACTCACCTTCTTTCGGACCTTCTCTTTTACGTTCCTTCCTCTCTCTTCCCTTGTTTCGCTCTTTCACACTTTTCTCTTCCCTTATTCTCCTTGCTCCACTTCACTAACTCCTTCTCTTACTCCCTCTGTCCTGTTAGTTCTACACTTTCCTTCCTTCATTCTCTCTTTGTTAGCCTCATTCTCTCTGTCCCTTTAGTCTCTCACTCCTCTTCTATCACGCTCATTCCCTATAACACATCCATACTCCCACACTCACCTTCTTTCAAACCTTCTCCTTTACGTTCCTTCCTGTCTCTTCCCTTCTTTCGCTCCTTCACTCTTTTCCCTTCCCTTACTCTCTTTACTATACTTCACTAACTCCGTCTCTTACTACCTCTGTTCTCTTAGTTCTACAATCCCCTTCCCTCATTCTCTCTCTGTTAGCCTCATTCTCTCCGTCCCCTTAGTCTCTCACTCCTCTTCTGTCACACTCACTCCGTATAACTCAGCCATACTTCCACACTCACCTTCTTTCAGACCTTCTCCTTTACTTCCCTTCCTCTCTCTTCCCTTGTTTCGCTCTTTCACACTTTTCTCTTCCCTTACTCTCCTTACTCCACTTCACTAACTCCTTCTCTTACTCCCTCTGTCCTGTTAGTTCTACAATTTCCTTCCCTCATTCTCTCTCTGTTAGCCTCATTCTCTACGTCCTCTTAGTCTCTCACTCCTCTTCTGTCACACCCACTCCCTATGACTCAGCCATACTCCCACACTCACCTTCTTTCAGACCTTCTCCTTTACTTTCCTTCCTCTCTCTTCCCTTGTTTCGCTCTTTCACTGTTTTCCCTTTCCTTACTCTCCTTTCTCCACTACACTAACTCTTTCTCTTACTCCCTGTCCTCTTAGTTCTACACTCCCCTTCCCTCATTCTCTCTCTGTTAGCCTTATTCTCTCCCTCCCCTTAGTCTCTCACTCCTCTTCTATCACGCTCATTCCCTATAACACATCCATACTCCCACACTCACCTTCTTTCAAACCTTCTCCTTTACGTTCCTTTCTGTCTCTTCCCTTCTTTCGCTCCTTCACTCTTTTCCCTTCCCTTACTCTCTTTACTATACTTCACTAACTCCGTCTCTTACTACCTCTGTTCTCTTAGTTCTACAATCCCCTTCCCTCATTCTCTCTCTGTTAGCCTCATTCTCTCCGTCCCCTTAGTCTCTCACTCCTCTTCTGTCATACTCACTCCGTATAACTCAGCCATACTTCCACACTCACCTTCTTTCAGACCTTCTCCTTTACTTCCCTTCCTCTCTCTTCCCTTGTTTCGCTCTTTCACACTTTTCTCTTCCCTTACTCTCCTTACTCCACTTCACTAACTCCTTCTCTTACTCCCTCTGTCCTGTTAGTTCTACAATTTCCTTCCCTCATTCTCTCTCTGTTAGCCTCATTCTCTACGTCCTCTTAGTCTCTCACTCCTCTTCTGTCACACCCACTCCCTATGACTCAGCCATACTCCCACACTCACCTTCTTTCAGACCTTCTCCTTTACTTTCCTTCCTCTCTCTTCCCTTGTTTCGCTCTTTCACTGTTTTCCCTTTCCTTACTCTCCTTTCTCCACTACACTAACTCTTTCTCTTACTCCCTGTCCTCTTAGTTCTACACTCCCCTTCCCTCATTCTCTCTCTGTTAGCCTTATTCTCTCCCTCCCCTTAGTCTCTCACACCTCTTCTGTCACTCTCACTCCCTATAACTCAGCTACACTCCCACACTTACCTTCTTTCAAATCTTCTCCTTTACTTTCCTTCCTGTCTCTTCCCTTCTTTCGCTCCTTCACACTTTTCCCTTCCCTTACTCTCCTTACTCCACTTCACTAACTCCTTCTCTTACTCCCTCTGTCCTGTTAGTTCTACACTTTCCTTCCCTCATTCTCTCTCTGTTAGCCTCATTCTCTACGTCCTCTTAGTCTCTCACTCCTCTTCTGTCACACTCACTCCGTATAACTCAGCCATACTCCCACACTCACCTTCTTACAGACCTTCTCCTTTACTTTCCTTCCTCTCTCTTCCCTTGGTTCGCTCCTTCCCTTTTTCCCTTCCCTTACTCTCCTTACTCCACTTCACTAACTCCTTCTCTTACTCCCTCTGTCCTGTTAGTTCTACACTTTCCTTCCTTCATTCTCTCTCTGTTAGCCTCATTCTCTACGTCCTCTTAGTCTCTCACTCCTCTTCTGTCACACTCACTCCCTATAACTCAGCCATACTCCCACACTCACCTTCTTTCAGACCTTCTCCTTTACTTTCCTTCCTCTCTCTTCCCTTGTTTCGCTCTTTCACACTTTTCCGTTTCCTTACTCTCCTTACTCCACTTTACTAACTCCTTCTCTTTCTTCCTCTGTCCTCTTAGTGCTATACTCCCCTTCCCTCATTCTCACTCTGTTAGCCTCATTCTCTCCGTCCCCTTAGTCTCTCACTCCTCTTCTGTCACACTCACTCCGTATAACTCAGCCATACTCCCACACTCACCTTCTTTCAGACCTTCTCCTTTACGTTCCTTCCTCTCTCTTCCCTTGTTTCGCTATTTCACACTTTTCTCTTCCCTTACTCTCCTTGCTCCACTTCACTAACTCCTTCTCTTACTCCCTCTGTCCTGTTAGTTCTACACTTTCCTTCCCTCATTCTCTCTTTGTTAGCCTCATTCTCTCTGTCCCTTTAGTCTCTCACTCCTCTTCTATCACGCTCATTCCCTATAACACATCCATACTCCCACACTCACCTTCTTTCAAACCTTCTCCTTTACTTTCCTTCCTGTCTCTTCCCTTCTTTCGCTCCTTCACTCTTTTCCCTTCCCTTACTCTCTTTACTATACTTCACTAACTCCGTCTCTTACTACCTCTGTCCTCTTAGTTCTACACTCGCCTTCCCTCATTCTCTCTCTGTTAGCCTCATTCTCTCCGTCCCCTTAGTCTGTCACTCCTCTTCTGTCACACTCACTCCGTATAACTCAGCCATACTTCCACACTCACCTTCTTTCAGACCTTCTCCTTTACTTCCCTTCCTCTCTCTTCCCTTGTTTCGCTCTTTCACTGTTTTCCCTTTCCTTACTCTCCTTTCTCCACTACACTAACTCTTTCTCTTACTCCCTGTCCTCTTAGTTCTACACTCCCCTTCCCTCATTCTCTCTCTGTTAGCCTTATTCTCTCCGTCCCCTTAGTCTCTCACACCTCTTCTGTCACGCTCACTCCCTATAACTCAGCTACACTCCCACACTTACCTTCTTTCAAATCTTCTCCTTTACTTTCCTTCCTGTCTCTTCCCTTCTTTCGCTCCTTCACACTTTTCCCTTCCCTTACTCTCCTTACTCCACTTCACTAACTCGTTCTCTTACTCCCTCTGTCCTGTTAGTTCTACACTTTCCTTCCCTCATTCTCTCTCTGTTAGCCTCATTCTCTACGTCCTCTTAGTCTCTCACTCCTCTTCTGTCACACTCACTCCGTATAACTCAGCCATATTCCCACACTCACCTTCTTCCAGACCTTCTCCTTTACTTACCTTCCTCTCTCTTCCCTTGTTTCACTCCTTCCCTTTTTTCCCTTCCCTTACTCTCCTTACTCCACTTCACTAACTCCTTCTCTTACTCCCTCTGTTCTGTTAGTTCTACACTTTCCTTCCCTCATTCTCTCTTTGTTAGCCTCATTCTCGCTGTCCCTTTAGTCTCTCACTCCTCTTCTATCACGCTCATTCCCTATAACACATCCATACTCCCACACTCACCTTCTTTTAAACCTTCTCCTTTACTTTCCTTCCTGTTTCTTCCCTTCTTTCGCTCCTTCACTCTTTTCCCTTCCCTTACTCTCCTTACTCTACTTCACTAGCTCCGTCGCTTACTCCCTCTGTCCTCTTAGTTCTACACTCCCCTTCCCTCATTCTCTCTCTGTTAGCCTCATTCTCTCCGTCCCCTTAGTCTCTCACTCCTCTTCTGTCACACTCAATCCGTATAACTCAGCCATACTCCCACACTCACCTTCTTTCAGACCTTCTCCTTTACTTCCCTTCCTCTCTCTTCCCTTGTTTTGCTCTTTCACACTTTTCTCTTCCCTTACTCTCCTTACTCCACTTCACTAACTCCTTCTCTCACTCCCTCTGTCCTATTAGTTCTACACTTTCCTTCCCTCATTCTCTCTCTGTTAGCCTCATTCTCTACGTCCTCTTAGTCTCTCACTCCTCTTCTGTCACACTCACTCCCTATAACTCAGCCATACTCCCACACTCACCTTCTTTCAGACCTTCTCCTTTACTTTACTTCCTCTCTCTTCCCTTGTTTCGCTCTTTCACTGTTTTCCCTTTCCTTACTCTCCTTACTCACTTTACTAACTCCTTTTCTTTCTTCCTCTGTCCTCTTAGTGCTACACTCCACTTCCCTCATTCTCACTCTGTTAGCCTCATTCTCTCCGTCCCCTTAGTCTCTCACTCCTCTTCTGTCACACTCACTCCGTATAACTCAGACATACTCCCCCACTCACCTTCTTTCAAATCTTCTCCTTTACTTTCCTTCCTGTCTCTTCCCTTCTTTCGCTCCATCACACTTTTCCCTTCCCTTACTCTCCTTACTCCACTTCACTAACTCCTTCTCTTACTCCCTCTGTCCTGTTAGTTCTACACTTTCCTTCCCTCATTCTCTCTCTGTTAGCCTCATTCTCTACGTCCTCTTAGTCTCTCACTCCTCTTCTGTCACACTCACTCCGTATAACTCAGCCATACTCCCACACTCACCTTCTTACAGACCTTCTCCTTTACTTTCCTTCCTCTCTCTTCCCTTGTTTCGCTCCTTCCCTTTTTCCCTTCCCTTACTCTCCTTACTCCACTTCACTAACTCCTTCTCTTACTCCCTCTGTCCTGTTAGTTCTACACTTTCCTTCCTTCATTCTCTCTCTGTTAGCCTCATTCTCTACGTCCTCTTAGTCTCTCACTCCTCTTCTGTCACACTCACTCCCTATAACTCAGCCATACTCCCACACTCACCTTCTTTCAGACCTTCTCCTTTACTTTCCTTCCTCTCTCTTCCCTTGTTTCGCTCTTTCACACTTTTCCGTTTCCTTACTCTCCTTACTCCACTTTACTAACTCCTTCTCTTTCTTCCTCTGTCCTCTTAGTGCTACACTCCCCTTCCCTCATTCTCACTCTGTTAGCCTCATTCTCTCCGTCCCCTTAGTCTCTCACTCCTCTTCTGTCACACTCACTCCGTATAACTCAGCCATACTCCCACACTCACCTTCTTTCAGACCTTCTCCTTTACGTTCCTTCCTCTCCCTTCCCTTGTTTCGCTATTTCACACTTTTCTCTTCCCTTACTCTCCTTGCTCCACTTCACTAACTCCTTCTCTTACTCCCTCTGTCCTGTTAGTTCTACACTTTCCTTCCCTCATTCTCTCTTTGTTAGCCTCATTCTCTCTGTCCCTTTAGTCTCTCACTCCTCTTCTATCACGCTCATTCCCTATAACACATCCATACTCCCACACTCACCTTCTTTCAAACCTTCTCCTTTACTTTCCTTCCTGTCTCTTCCCTTCTTTCGCTCCTTCACTCTTTTCCCTTCCATTACTCTCTTTACTATACTTCACTAACTCCGTCTCTTACTACCTCTGTCCTCTTAGTTCTACACTCCCCTTCCCTCATTCTCTCTCTGTTAGCCTCATTCTCTCCGTCCCCTTAGTCTCTCACTCCTCTTCTGTCACACTCACTCCGTATAACTCAGCCATACTTCCACACTCACCTTCTGTCAGACCTTCTCCTTTACTTCACTTCCTCTCTCTTCCCTTATTTCGCTCTTTCACACTTTTCTCTTCCCTTACTCTCCTTACTCCACTTCACTAACTCCTTCTCTTACTCCCTCTGTCCTGTTAGTTCCACACTTTCCTTCCCTCATTCTCTCTCTGTTAGCCTCATTCTCTACGTCCTCTAAGTCTCTCACTCCTCTTCTGTCACACTCACTCCCTATGACTCAGCCATACTCCCACACTCACCTTCTTTCAGACCTTCTCCTTTACTTTCCTTCCTCTCTCTTCCCTTGTTTCGCTCTTTCACTGTTTTCCCTTTCCTTACTCTCCTTTCTCCACTACACTAACTCTTTCTCTTACTCCCTGTCCTCTTAGTTCTACACTCCCCTTCCCTCATTCTCTCTCTGTTAGCCTTATTTTCTCCGTCCTCTTAGTCTCTCACACCTCTTCTGTCACCCTCACTCCCTATAACTCAGCTACACTCCCACACTTACCTTCTTTCAAATCTTCTCCTTTACTTTCCTTCCTGTCTCTTCCCTTCTTTCGCTCCTTCACACTTTTCCCTTCCCTTACTCTCCTTACTCCACTTCACTAACTCCTTCTCTTACTCCCTCTGTCCTGTTAGTTCTACACTTTCCTTCCCTCATTCTCTCTCTGTTAGCCTCATTCTCTACGTCCTCTTAGTCTCTCACTCCTCTTCTGTCACACTCACTCCGTATAACTCAGCCATACTCCCACACTCACCTTCTTACAGACCTTCTCCTTTACTTCCCTTCCTCTCTCTTCCCTTATTTCGCTCTTTCACACTTTTCTCTTCCCTTACTCTCCTTACTCCACTTCACTAACTCCTTCTCTTACTCCCTCTGTCCTGTTAGTTCTACACTTTCCTTCCCTCATTCTCTCTCTGTTAGCCTCATTCTCTACGTCCTCTTAGTCTCTCACTCCTCTTCTGTCACACTCACTCCGTATAACTCAGCCATACTCCCACACTCACCGTCTTACAGACCTTCTCCTTTACTTTCCTTCCTCTCTCTTCCCTTGTTTCGCTCCTTCCCTTTTTCCCTTCCCTTACTCTCCTTACTCCACTTCACTAACTCCTTCTCTTACTCCCTCTGTCCTGTTAGTTCTACACTTTCCTTCCCTCATTCTCTCTTGTTAGCCTCATTGTCGCTGTCCCTTTAGTCTCTTACTCCTCTTCTATCACGCTTATTCCCTATAACACATCCATACTCCCACACTCACCTTCTTTTAAACCTTCTCCTTTACTTTCCTTCCTGTCTCTTCCCTTCTTTCGCTCCTTCACTCTTTTCCCTTCCCTTACTCTCCTTACTCTACTTCACTAACTCCGTCTCTTACTCCCTCTGTCCTGTTAGTTCTACACTTTCCTTCCCTCATTCTCTCTCTGTTAGCCTCATTCTCTACGTCCTCTTAGTCTCTCACTCCTCTTCTGTCACACTCACTCCGTATAACTCAGCCATACTCCCACACTCACCTTTACAGACCTTGTCCTTTACTTTCCTTCCTCTCTCTTCCCTTGTTTCGCTCCTTCCCTTTTTCCCTTCCCTTACTCTCCTTACTCCACTTCACTAACTCCTTCTCTTACTCCCTCTGTCCTGTTAGTTCTACACTTTCCTTCCCTCATTCTCTCTTTGTTAGCCTCATTCTCGCTGTCCCTTTACTCTCTCACTCCTCTTCTATCACGCTCATTCCCTATAACACATCCATACTCCCACACTCACCTTCTTTTAAACCTTCTCCTTTACTTTCCTTCCTGTCTCTTCCCTTCTTTCGCTCCTTCACTCTTTTCCCTTCCCTTACTCTCCTTACTCTACTTCACTAACTCCGTCTCTTACTCCCTCTGTCCTGTTAGTTCTACACTTTCCTTCCCTCATTCTCTCTCTGCTAGCCTCATTCTCTACGTCCTCTTAGTCTCTCACTCCTCTTCTGTCACACTCACTCCGTATAACTCAGCCATACTCCCACACTCACCTTTACAGACCTTGTCCTTTACTTTCCTTCCTCTCTCTTCCCTTGTTTCGCTCCTTCCCTTTTTTCCCTTTCCTTACTCTCCTTACTCCACTTTACTAACTCCTTCTCTTTCTTCCTCTGTCCTCTTAGTGCTACACTCCCCTTCCCTCATTCTCTCTCTGTTAGCCTCATTCTCTACGTCCTCTTAGTCTCTCACTCCTCTTCTGTCACACTAACTCCGTATAACTCAGCCATACTTCCACACTCACCTTCTTTCAGACCTTCTCCTTTACTTCCCTTCCTCTCTCTTCCCTTGTTTCGCTCTTTCACACTTTTCTCTTCCCTTACTCTCCTTACTCCACTTCACTAACTCCTTCTCTTACTCCCTCTGTCCTGTTTGTTCTACACTTTCCTTCCCTCATTCTCTCTCTGTTAGCCTCATTCTCTACGTCCTCTTAGTCTCTCACTCCTCTTCTGTCACACTAACTCCGTATAACTCAGCCATACTTCCACACTCACCTTCTTTCAGACCTTCTCCTTTACTTCCCTTCCTCTCTCTTCCCTTGTTTCGCTCTTTCACACTTTTCTCTTCCCTTACTCTCCTTACTCCACTTCACTAACTCCTTCTCTTACTCCCTCTGTCCTGTTAGTTCTACACTTTCCTTCCCTCATTCTCTCTCTGTTAGCCTCATTCTCTACGTCCTCTTAGTCTCTCACTCCTCTTCTGTCACACCCAATCCCTATGACTCAGCCATACTCCCACACTCACCTTCTTTCAGACCTTCTCCTTTACTTCCCTTCCTCTCTCTTCCCTTGTTTCGCTCTTTCACTGTTTTCCCTTTCCTTACTCTCCTTTCTCCACTACACTAACTCTTTCTCTTACTCCCTGTCCTCTTAGTTCTACACTCCCCTTCCCTCATTCTCTCTCTGTTAGCCTTATTCTCTCCGTCCCCTTAGTCTCTCACACCTCTTCTGTCACGCTCACTCCCTATAACTCAGCTACACTCCCACACTTACCTTCTTTCAAATCTTCTCCTTTACTTTCCTTCCTGTCTCTTCCCTTCTTTCGCTCCTTCACACTTTTCCCTTCCCTTACTCTCCTTACTCCACTTCACTAACTCATTCTCTTACTCCCTCTGTCCTGTTAGTTCTACACTTTCCTTCCCTCATTCTCTCTCTGTTAGCCTCATTCTCTACGTCCTCTTAGTCTCTCACTCCTCTTCTGTCACACTCACTCCGTATAACTCAGCCATACTCCCACACTCACCTTCTTCCAGACCTTCTCCTTTACTTACCTTCCTCTCTCTTCCCTTGTTTCACTCCTTCCCTTTTTTCCCTTCCCTTACTCTCCTTACTCCACTTCACTAACTCCTTCTCTTACTCCCTCTGTCCTGTTAGTTCTACACTTTCCTTCCCTCATTCTCTCTTTGTTAGCCTCATTCTCGCTGTCCCTTTAGTCTCTCACTCATCTTCTATCACGCTCATTCCCTATAACACATCCATATTCCCACACTCACCTTCTTTTAAACCTTCTCCTTTACTTTCCTTCCTGTCTCTTCCCTTCTTTCGCTCCTTCACTCTTTTCCCTTCCATTACTCTCTTTACTATACTTCACTAACTCCGTCTCTTACTACCTCTGTCCTCTTAGTTCTACACTCCCCTTCCCTCATTCTCTCTCTGTTAGCCTCATTCTCTCCGTCCCCTTAGTCTGTCACTCCTCTTCTGTCACACTCACTCCGTATAACTCAGCCATACTTCCACACTCACCTTCTGTCAGACCTTCTCCTTTACTTCACTTCCTCTCTCTTCCCTTATTTCGCTCTTTCACACTTTTCTCTTCCCTTACTCTCCTTACTCCACTTCACTAACTCCTTCTCTTACTCCCTCTGTCCTGTTAGTTCCACACTTTCCTTCCCTCATTCTCTCTCTGTTAGCCTCATTCTCTACGTCCTCTTAGTCTCTCACTCCTCTTCTGTCACACTCACTCCCTATGACTCAGCCATACTCCCACACTCCCCTTCTTTCAGACCTTCTCCTTTACTTTCCTTCCTCTCTCTTCCCTTGTTTCGCTCTTTCACTGTTTTCCCTTTCCTTACTCTCCTTTCTCCACTACACTAACTCTTTCTCTTACTCCCTGTCCTCTTAGTTCTACACTCCCCTTCCCTCATTCTCTCTCTGTTAGCCTTATTTTCTCCGTCCCCTTAGTCTCTCACACCTCTTCTGTCACCCTCACTCCCTATAACTCAGCTACACTCCCACACTTACCTTCTTTCAAATCTTCTCCTTTACTTTCCTTCCTGTTTCTTCCCTTCTTTCGCTCCTTCACACTTTTCCCTTCCCTTACTCTCCTTACTCCACTTCACTAACTCCTTCTCTTACTTCCTCTGTCCTGTTAGTTCTACACTTTCCTTCCCTCATTCTCTCTCTGTTAGCCTCATTCTCTACGTCCTCTTAGTCTCTCACTCCTCTTCTGTCACACTCACTCCGTATAACTCAGCCATACTCCCACACTCACCTTCTTACAGACCTTCTCCTTTACTTCCCTTCCTCTCTCTTCCCTTATTTCGCTCTTTCACACTTTTCTCTTCCCTTACTCTCCTTACTCCACTTCACTAACTCCTTCTCTTACTCCCTCTGTCCTGTTAGTTCTACACTTTCCTTCCCTCATTCTCTCTCTGTTAGCCTCATTCTCTACGTCCTCTTAGTCTCTCACTCCTCTTCTGTCACACTCACTCCGTATAACTCAGCCATACTCCCACACTCACCGTCTTACAGACCTTCTCCTTTACTTTCCTTCCTCTCTCTTCCCTTGTTTCGCTCCTTCCCTTTTTCCCTTCCCTTACTCTCCTTACTCCACTTCACTAACTCCTTCTCTTACTCCCTCTGTCCTGTTAGTTCTACACTTTCCTTCCCTCATTCTCTCTTTGTTAGCCTCATTCTCGCTGTCCCTTTAGTCTCTTACTCCTCTTCTATCACGCTTATTCCCTATAACACATCCATACTCCCACACTCACCTTCTTTTAAACCTTCTCCTTTACTTTCCTTCCTGTCTCTTCCCTTCTTTCGCTCCTTCACTCTTTTCCCTTCCCTTACTCTCCTTACTCTACTTCACTAACTCCGTCTCTTACTCCCTCTGTCCTGTTAGTTCTACACTTTCCTTCCCTCATTCTCTCTCTGTTAGCCTCATTCTCTACGTCCTCTTAGTCTCTCACTCCTCTTCTGTCACACTCACTCCGTATAACTCAGCCATACTCCCACACTCACCTTTACAGACCTTGTCCTTTACTTTCCTTCCTCTCTCTTCCCTTGTTTCGCTCCTTCCCTTTTTCCCTTCCCTTACTCTCCTTACTCCACTTCACTAACTCCTTCTCTTACTCCCTCTGTCCTGTTAGTTCTACACTTTCCTTCCCTCATTCTCTCTTTGTTAGCCTCATTCTCGCTGTCCCTTTACTCTCTCACTCCTCTTCTATCACGCTCATTCCCTATAACACATCCATACTCCCACACTCACCTTCTTTTAAACCTTCTCCTTTACTTTCCTTCCTGTCTCTTCCCTTCTTTCGCTCCTTCACTCTTTTCCCTTCCCTTACTCTCCTTACTCTACTTCACTAACTCCGTCTCTTACTCCCTCTGTCCTGTTAGTTCTACACTTTCCTTCCCTCATTCTCTCTCTGCTAGCCTCATTCTCTACGTCCTCTTAGTCTCTCACTCCTCTTCTGTCACACTCACTCCGTATAACTCAGCCATACTCCCACACTCACCTTTACAGACCTTGTCCTTTACTTTCCTTCCTCTCTCTTCCCTTGTTTCGCTCCTTCCCTTTTTTCCCTTTCCTTACTCTCCTTACTCCACTTTACTAACTCCTTCTCTTTCTTCCTCTGTCCTCTTAGTGCTACACTCCCCTTCCCTCATTCTCTCTCTGTTAGCCTCATTCTCTACGTCCTCTTAGTCTCTCACTCCTCTTCTGTCACACTAACTCCGTATAACTCAGCCATACTTCCACACTCACCTTCTTTCAGACCTTCTCCTTTACTTCCCTTCCTCTCTCTTCCCTTGTTTCGCTCTTTCACACTTTTCTCTTCCCTTACTCTCCTTACTCCACTTCACTAACTCCTTCTCTTACTCCCTCTGTCCTGTTTGTTCTACACTTTCCTTCCCTCATTCTCTCTCTGTTAGCCTCATTCTCTACGTCCTCTTAGTCTCTCACTCCTCTTCTGTCACACTAACTCCGTATAACTCAGCCATACTTCCACACTCACCTTCTTTCAGACCTTCTCCTTTACTTCCCTTCCTCTCTCTTCCCTTGTTTCGCTCTTTCACACTTTTCTCTTCCCTTACTCTCCTTACTCCACTTCACTAACTCCTTCTCTTACTCCCTCTGTCCTGTTAGTTCTACACTTTCCTTCCCTCATTCTCTCTCTGTTAGCCTCATTCTCTACGTCCTCTTAGTCTCTCACTCCTCTTCTGTCACACCCAATCCCTATGACTCAGCCATACTCCCACACTCACCTTCTTTCAGACCTTCTCCTTTACTTCCCTTCCTCTCTCTTCCCTTGTTTCGCTCTTTCACTGTTTTCCCTTTCCTTACTCTCCTTTCTCCACTACACTAACTCTTTCTCTTACTCCCTGTCCTCTTAGTTCTACACTCCCCTTCCCTCATTCTCTCTCTGTTAGCCTTATTCTCTCCGTCCCCTTAGTCTCTCACACCTCTTCTGTCACGCCCACTCCCTATAACTCAGCTACACTCCCACACTTACCTTCTTTCAAATCTTCTCCTTTACTTTCCTTCCTGTCTCTTCCCTTCTTTCGCTCCTTCACACTTTTCCCTTCCCTTACTCTCCTTACTCCACTTCACTAACTCATTCTCTTACTCCCTCTGTCCTGTTAGTTCTACACTTTCCTTCCCTCATTCTCTCTCTGTTAGCCTCATTCTCTACGTCCTCTTAGTCTCTCACTCCTCTTCTGTCACACTCACTCCGTATAACTCAGCCATACTCCCACACTCACCTTCTTCCAGACCTTCTCCTTTACTTACCTTCCTCTCTCTTCCCTTGTTTCACTCCTTCCCTTTTTTCCCTTCCCTTACTCTCCTTACTCCACTTCACTAACTCCTTCTCTTACTCCCTCTGTCCTGTTAGTTCTACACTTTCCTTCCCTCATTCTCTCTTTGTTAGCCTCATTCTCGCTGTCCCTTTAGTCTCTCACTCATCTTCTATCACGCTCATTCCCTATAACACATCCATACTCCCACACTCACCTTCTTTTAAACCTTCTCCTTTACTTTCCTTCCTGTCTCTTCCCTTCTTTCGCTCCTTCACTCTTTTCCCTTCCCTTACTCTCCTTACTCTACTTCACTAGCTCCGTCTCTTACTCCCTCTGTCCTCTTAGTTCTACACTCCCCTTCCCTCATTCTCTCTCTGTTAGCCTCATTCTCTCCGTCCCCTTAGTCTCTCACTCCTCTTCTGTCACACTCAATCCGTATAACTCAGCCATACTCCCACACTCACCTTCTTTCAGACCTTCTCCTTTACTTCCCTTCCTCTCTCTTCCCTTGTTTCGCTCTTTCACACTTTTCTCTTCCCTTACTCTCCTTACTCCACTTCACTAACTCTTTCTCTCACTCCCTCTGTCCTGTTAGTTCTACACTTTCCTTCCCTCATTCTCTCTCTGTTAGCCTCATTCTCTACGTCCTCTTAGTCTCTCACTCCTCTTCTGTCACACTCACTCCCTATAACTCAGCCATACTCCCACACTCACCTTCTTTCAGACCTTCTCCTTTACTTTCCTTCCTCTCTCTTCCCTTGTTTCGCTCTTTCACTGTTTTCCCTTTCCTTACTCTCCTTACTCCACTTTACTAACTCCTTCTCTTTCTTCCTCTGTCCTCTTAGTGCTACACTCCCCTTCCCTCATTCTCACTCTGTTAGCCTCATTCTCTCCGTCCCCTTAGTCTCTCACTCTTCTGTCACACTCACTCCGTATAACTCAGACATACTCCCACACTCACCTTCTTTCGGACCTTCTCTTTTACGTTCCTTCCTCTCTCTTCCCTTGTTTCGCTCTTTCACACTTTTCTCTTCCCTTATTCTCCTTGCTCCACTTCACTAACTCCTTCTCTTACTCCCTCTGTCCTGTTAGTTCTACACTGTCCTTCCCTCATTCTCTCTTTGTTAGCCTCATTCTCTCTGTCCCTTTAGTCTCTTACTCCTCTTCTATCACGCTCATTCCCTATAACACATCCATACTCCCACACTCACCTTCTTTCAAACCTTCTCCTTTACTTTCCTTCCTGTCTCTTCCCTTCTTTCGCTCCTTCACTCTTTTCCCTTCCCTTACTCTCTTTACTATACTTCACTAACTCCGTCTCTTACTACCTCTGTTCTCTTAGTTCTACACTCCCCTTCCCTCATTCTCTCTCTGTTAGCCTCATTCTCTCCGTCCCCTTAGTCTCTCACTCCTCTTCTGTCACACTCACTCCGTATAACTCAGCCATACTTCCACACTCACCTTCTTTCAGACCTTCTCCTTTACTTTCCTTCCTCTCTCTTCCCTTGTTTCGCTCTTTCACTGTTTTCCCTTTCCTTACTCTCCTTTCTCCACTACACTAACCCTTTCTCTTACTCCCTGTCCTCTTAGTTCTACACTCCCCTTCCCTCATTCTCTCTCTGTTAGCCTTATTCACTCCGTCCCCTTAGTCTCTCACACCTCTTCTGTCACTCTCACTCCCTATAACTCAGCTACACTCCCACACTTACCTTCTTTCAAATCTTCTCCTTTACTTTCCTTCCTGTCTCTTCCCTTCTTTCGCTCCTTCACACTTTTCCCTTCCCTTACTCTCCTTACTCCACTTCACTAACTCCTTCTCTTACTCCCTCTGTCCTGTTAGTTCTACACTTTCCTTCCCTCATTCTCTCTCTGTTAGCCTCATTCTCTACGTCCTCTTAGTCTCTCACTCCTCTTCTGTCACACTCACTCCGTATAACTCAGCCATACTCCCATACTCACCTTCTTACAGACCTTCTCCTTTACTTTCCTTCCTCTCTCTTCCCTTGTTTCGCTCTATCCCTTTTTCCCTTCCCTTACTCTCCTTACTCCACTTCACTAACTCCTTCTCTTACTCCCTCTGTCCTGTTAGTTCTACACTTTCCTTCCTTCATTCTCTCTCTGTTAGCCTCATTCTCTATGTCCTCTTAGTCTCTCACTCCTCTTCTGTCACACTCCTTCCTCTCTCTTCCCTTGTTTTGCTCCTTCCCTTTTTTCCCTTTCCTTACTCTCCTTACTCTACTTTACTAACTCCTTCTCTTTCTTCCTCTGTCCTCTTAGTGCTACACTCCCCTTCCCTCATTCTCACTCTGCTAGCCTCATTCTCTCCGTCCCCTTAGTCTCTCACTCCTCTTCTGTCACACTAACTCCGTATAACTCAGACATACTCCCACACTCACCTTCTTTCAGACCTTCTCCTTTACGTTCCTTCCTCTCTCTTCCCTTGTTTCGCTCTTTCACACTTTTCTCTTCCCTTACTCTCCTTGCTCCACTTCACTAACTCCTTCTCTTACTCCATCTGTCCTGTTAGTTCTACACTTTCCTTCCCTCATTCTCTCTCTGTTCGCCTCATTCTCTACGTCCTCTTAGTCTCTCACTCCTCTTCTATCACGCTCATTCCCTATAACACATCCATACTCCCACACTCACCTTCTTTCAAACCTTCTCCTTTACTTTCCTTCCTGTCTCTTCCCTTCTTTCGCTCCTTCACTCTCAGTACATTCAATCTCATGCACAGCAGCACAATCTCTTTCAACAATCTCAAAATCATTTTGCAGCGTGCTGCCTGTTGATTAATGCAATCTACGACAGTCATATTGTCGGACCAAAACACCACTGAGCGTCCCCTGAAGTCATCAGCCCATGTCATCAGAGCAACCCAGATGGGGAATAACTCCAGAAATCCAATGTTACCTGTGAGGCCGTCGGGGTGCCACCATGTTGGCCATGTTTGTGCCGACCATCGATCACCTAAGATGGCGCCAAAACCCACACTCCCCGCCGAGTCGGTCCAAAGACCTAATTCCTCCGAAGACTCTGGCGGGGAGTTCCAGACGACTCGCCCGTTGAAGTCCGCCAGAAATGCCAACCAAATACGCATATCCTGGCGAACCTCTCCAGACAGTCTCGTACGGTGGTGAGCCTCTTTGAGAACACCCATAGCCTGCGCGATAGAGCGCGAAAACGGGCGGGCCATAGGAATCACCCTCAAGGCAAAATTAAGCTGACCCACTGTTCGTTGTAACTGGTGCAGGGTCACTTTCTCCCCACTCAGGCATTGCATCAAGGAAGCCCGGAACTTGATCACTTTGTCTACTGGTAGTCGGAAACACCCCTCCACAGAATCGAGCTCAATACCCAGAAACTCCAGTGAAGTAGATGGGCCGACCGTCTTACCTGGTGCCAAAGGGACACCGAATTCATTCATGAGGATGCAGAAATCATACAGCGCCTGTGCGCATTTCATATCACCGGCTGCCCCCACAAACAGAAAATCATCCAGATAATGCATAACATGTCTATGCCCTGTGGCTTCTGTAAATGCCCATTCCAAAAAACAGCTAAACATCTCAAAATATGCACATGAAATGGAACAACCCATGGGCATGCATTTATCCATGTAATACGTTCCCTGAAATGCAAAACCTAGCAGGCGCTGATCCTGCGGGTGCACCGGAAGCAACCGGAATGCTGATTCGATATCACATTTCGCCATCAGCGCCCCACGGCCTAGGTGGTTCAATATGGCCACGGCATCGTCGAACGATGCGTATCGTACCGAACAAAATTCTGGGTCTATGGCGTCATTTACCGAGGAACCCCTGGGAGCAGAAAGGTTATGTATGAGTCTAAACTCCCCCGGGTCTTTCTTCGGGACAACCCCTAACGGGGAACATATGAAATCGGCTACCAGCGGGCATGAAAAGGGGCCAGCCACTCGTCCGAAACTGACTTCTTTTGCTATTTTCTTCTCTGCCACGCCCGGGTTGTGCCGTACCGATAATTGGTTTCTACAAAAGGACTTCCCCCGAACTTCCCCCACCGGGATGTGGACGCCATGTAAGAATCCCTTCCTCAACACCCCAGCGGACACATGATCAGGGTATCTGTTTAACCACGGAATCATAACCATTAGATCAACGGGTGTAGGCAATCGGTTACAAAGGTCCACCTCACTCCTGCTTAGGTCCTCCTTTTCCACCCATCCCGCCATTCTTTGATCTACATGTACTTTCCGGGTGTGAGAAATTCCCACAGCCGGCACACACATGCTTAAACTTGCATGTCCCCTGCGGTCTGTTACAATTGCCTCGATTGAAGCCCCAACAGACCCCTCCTTGTCCGCCCTTCCCGCCAACTCTAGGCTGATAGCACCCACCTGTGCCTGCTCGAAAGGGCACCCCGGGCTTTTGGCGGACAACTCCGGACCCGCTCCCGCCTGGCGAGGACGTACCTGTCGCCCCTGGCAGGAGTTGCTTGTGCCATGACACCGAGTCCAAACAATCCCAAGACAGAGAAGCATCATATTCCTTTGCTTTACGGAACTTCATGTCATAGCCTTTCCATTCTTCCCCCTCATACATTGAATAAAAATCCATAATGCGATTCTGATAGCAAACCAACTCAGTCATAACATCAGGTTTACGTTCCCCCATAACTGCGGTAAATATAGAGAAGGCCTTAACCCAGTTCGTCACTGTCTCTTCCACCCTGAACTCGGCCATCTTGGCGCACCATACACTAGGGTGCCACAAATCTTTCTGCGTTTTAGCATACTCCATCTCACGATGGTCCGTTAACAATGAAAACATGTTGACATACTTGTCTCCCCATATTAACTCTTTTGTGGTCAAGGGAACGTGCTGTGCAACCTTTTCCCGCCTTGAGGGTATCGAGCCCTCCCCCACCATTGGCAATGCGATCTTACCCGGATCGGCTATTGTTGCCGCCGCCTTCTCCTGACCAGCTGCTGGTACTCCTGGCGCCACCTGTGGGGGAACAAGAGGAACACTCGCCTTCGCGACATCTCTCGATTGCCGCAACTGCTTCATTAACACTCTGGCCTCTTCGGCCGGATCACCCGGGGTCGCTGTGCCCCCCACCTTTGTTTTAAGCCATGCGGTCAACTGTGCGGCCAATTCTGGGGGCATTTCATCATCCTCGGTCGAGGTGATCACCACTGGGATAGGCTGGCCTAAAACTGGTTCCTGAACCGGGACACCAGCCGGTACTAGGGGGACGATGGGTGGCACCACTGGTGCCGGGACCCCCCCCGATACGGCCCTTTCTTTGATCCGCTTCCCTCTTAACCCGGGAACCACTCCCGGCAAGGCCGGGCCTATTACCTTTTTCGGCTGACCTTGGTCGTTCATTGTCGCCAATTGTTTCTTTACCTCTGCCAAACCTCTACCGAGCGATTGGACTTGACCGAGCTTTCGGTCCATACAAGCCATCCGGTTCGACAATAGGCGTAACATCTTCTCCATCTCGGAACCCTTTCCTGCTTGTTTGCTAGGCATGGTTACGAGTCCTCCGCCTTTGGTCGATCCACGAGGTCCTGAAAAAACCGTGTTGAACTGAAAGATAAAAAACAGGATTACCACGTTCAAAATTGCTGCTTGTTCCGTCGAGGGCTCACGAGCAACGAGTGGGTGCAGCCTTCCGATCTGAGGAACAAGAGGACGATCTTCTGGGTTCCCGCTCCTTTATCCTTCTGCGGGAGGGCGTGTACCCGTCCCTGATACGCCTACTGGGCGTGGTCTTCCTTCGAGGTGTCTAGGACAACCCCTCTCGGGCGGGGTAAGGCGTGCTCCGGCTACGCCGCTTTGGGCATACCAGCCGGGCCACGCCCACCCCGCCCAAAATGGCTTCCCGGGAGGTTCGGGCCCCCATCCATACGTTCGGGGGGACCGAGCGGTCGCCCCTTTCCATTCTCTCTCTGTTAGCCTCATTCTCTACGTCCTCTTAGTCTCTCACTCCTCTTCTATCACGCTCAT
Source organism: Lissotriton helveticus (assembly GCF_964261635.1). Classification (NCBI taxonomy): domain Eukaryota; kingdom Metazoa; phylum Chordata; class Amphibia; order Caudata; family Salamandridae; genus Lissotriton; species Lissotriton helveticus. Next base: position 98,716 of record NW_027612050.1, on the reverse strand, counting down.
TCCCTATAACACATCCATACTCCCACACTCACCTTCTTTCAAACCTTCTCCTTTACTTTCCTTCCTGTCTCTTCCCTTCTTTCGCTCCTTCACTCTTTTCCCTTCCCTTACTCTCTTTACTATACTTCACTAACTCCGTCTCTTACTACCTCTGTTCTCTTAGTTCTACACTCCCCTTCCCTCATTCTCTCTCTGTTAGCCTCATTCTCTCCGTCCCCTTAGTCTCTCACTCCTCTTCTGTCACACTCACTCCGTATAACTCAGCCATACTTCCACACTCACCTTCTTTCAGACCTTCTCCTTTACTTCCATTCCTCTCTCTTCCCTTGTTTCGCTCTTTCACACTTTTCTCTTCCCTTACTCTCCTTACTCCACTTCACTAACTCCTTCTCTTACTCCCTCTGTCCTGTTAGTTCTACACTTTCCTTCCCTCATTCTCTCTCTGTTAGCCTCATTCTCTACGTCCTCTTAGTCTCTCACTCCTCTTCTGTCACACCCACTCCCTATGACTCAGCCATACTCCCACACTCACCTTCTTTCAGACCTTCTCCTTTACTTCCCTTCCTCTCTCTTCCCTTGTTTCGCTCTATCACTGTTTTCCCTTTCCTTACTCTCCTTTCTCCACTACACTAACTCTTTCTCTTACTCCCTGTCCTCTTAGTTCTACACTCCCCTTCCCTCATTCTCTCTCTGTTAGCCTTATTCTCTCCGTCCCCTTAGTCTCTCACACCTCTTCTGTCACGCTCACTCCCTATAACTCAGCCATACTTCCACACTCACCTTCTTTCAGACCTTCTCCTTTACTTTCCTTCCTCTCTCTTCCCTTGTTTCGTTCCTTCCCTTTTTCCCTTCCCTTACTCTCCTTACTCCAATTCACTAACTCCTTCTCTTACTCCCTCTGTCCTGTAAGTTCTACACTTTCCTTCCTTCATTCTCTCTCTGTTAGCCTCATTCTCTACGTCCTCTTAGTCTCTCACTCCTCTTCTGTCACACTCACTCCCTATAACTCAGCCATACTCCCACACTCACCTTCTTTCAGACCTACTCCTTTACTTTCCTTCCTCTCTCTTCCCTTGTTTCGCTCTTTCACTGTTTTCCCTTTCCTTACTCTCCTTTCTCCACTACACTAACTCTTTCTCTTACTCCCTGTCCTCTTAGTTCTACACTCCCCTTCCCTCATTCTCTCTCTGTTAGCCTTATTCTCTCTGTCCCCTTAGTCTCTCACACCTCTTCTGTCACGCTCACTCCCTATAACTCAGCTACACTCCCACACTTACCTTCTTTCAAATCTTCTCCTTTACTTTCCTTCCTGTCTCTTCCCTTCTTTCGCTCCTTCACACTTTTCCCTTCCCTTACTCTCCTTACTCCACTTCACTAACTCCTTCTCTTACTCCCTCTGTCCTGTTAGTTCTACACTTTCCTTCCCTCATTCTCTCTCTGTTAGCCTCATTCTCTACGTCCTCTTAGTCTCTCACTCCTCTTCTGTCACACTCACTCCGTATAACTCAGCCATACTCCCACACTCACCTTCTTACAGACCTTCTCCTTTACTTTCCTTCCTCTCTCTTCCCTTGTTTCGCTCCTTCCCTTTTTTCCCTTCCCTTACTCTCCTTACTCCACTTCACTAACTCCTTCTCTTACTCCCTCTGTCCTGTTAGTTCTACACTTTCCTTCCCTCATTCTCTCTTTGTTAGCCTCATTCTCGCTGTCCCTTTAGTCTCTCACTCCTCTTCTATCACGCTCATTCCCTATAACACATCCATACTCCCACACTCACCTTCTTTCAAACCTTCTCCTTTACTTTCCTTCCTGTCTCTTCCCTTCTTTCGCTCCTTCACTCTTTTCCCTTCCCTTACTCTCTTTACTATACTTCACTAACTCCGTCTCTTACTACCTCTGTCCTCTTAGTTCTACACTCCCCTTCCCTCATTCTCTCTCTGTTAGCCTCATTCTCTCCGTCCCCTTAGTCTGTCACTCCTCTTCTGTCACACTCACTCTGTATAACTCAGCCATACTTCCACACTCACCTTCTTTCAGACCTTCTCCTTTACTTCCCTTCCTCTCTCTTCCCTTATTTCGCTCTTTCACACTTTTCTCTTCCCTTACTCTCCTTACTCCACTTCACTAACTCCTTCTCTTACTCCCTCTGTCCTGTTAGTTCCACACTTTCCTTCCCTCATTCTCTCTCTGTTAGCCTCATTCTCTACGTCCTCTTAGTCTCTCACTCCTTTTCTGTCACTCTCACTCCCTATAACTCAGCTACACTCCCACACTTACCTTCTTTCAAATCTTCTCCTTTACTTTCCTTCCTGTCTCTTCCCTTCTTTCGCTCCTTCACACTTTTCCCTTCCCTTACTCTCCTTACTCCACTTCACTAACTCCTTCTCTTACTCCCTCTGTCCTTTTAGTTCTACACTTTCCTTCCCTCATTCTCTCTCTGTTAGCCTCATTCTCTACGTCCTCTTAGTCTCTCACTCCTCTTCTGTCACACTCACTCCGTATAACTCAGCCATACTCCCACACTCACCTTCTTACAGACCTTCTCCTTTACTTTCCTTCCTCTCTCTTCCCTTGTTTCGCTCCTTCCCTTTTTCCCTTCCCTTACTCTCCTTACTCCACTTCACTAACTCCTTCTCTTACTCCCTCTGTCCTGTTAGTTCTACACTTTCCTTCCCTCATTCTCTCTTTGTTAGCCTCATTCTCGCTGTCCCTTTAGTCTCTCACTCCTCTTCTATCACGCTCATTCCCTATAACACATCCATACTCCCACACTCACCTTCTTTTAAACCTTCTCCTTTACTTTCCTTCCTGTCTCTTCCCTTCTTTCGCTCCTTCACTCTTTTCCCTTCCCTTACTCTCCTTACTCTACTTCACTAACTCCGTCTCTTACTCCCTCTGTCCTGTTAGTTCTACACTTTCCTTCCCTCATTCTCTCTCTGTTAGCCTCATTCTCTACGTCCTCTTAGTCTCTCACTCCTCTTCTGTCACACTCACTCCGTATAACTCAGCCATACTCCCACACTCACCTTTACAGACCTTGTCCTTTACTTTCCTTCCTCTCTCTTCCCTTGTTTCGCTCCTTCCCTTTTTTCCCTTCCCTTACTCTCCTTACTCTACTTCACTAACTCCTTCTCTTACTCCCTCTGTCCTGTTAGTTCTACACTTTCCTTCCCTCATTCTCTCTTTGTTAGCCTCATTCTCGCTGTCCCTTTACTCTCTCACTCCTCTTCTATCACGCTCATTCCCTATAACACATCCATACTCCCACACTCACCTTCTTTTAAACCTTCTCCTTTACTTTCCTTCCTGTCTCTTCCCTTCTTTCGCTCCTTCACTCTTTTCCCTTCCCTTACTCTCCTTACTCTACTTCACTAACTCCGTCTCTTATTCCCTCTGTCCTGTTAGTTCTATACTTTCCTTCCCTCATTCTCTCTCTGTTAGCCTCATTCTCTACGTCCTCTTAGTCTCTCACTCCTCTTCTGTCACACTCACTCCGTATAACTCAGCCATACTCCCACACTCACCTTCTTTCAGACCTTCTCCTTTACTTTCCTTCCTCTCTCTTCCCTTGTTTCGCTCTTTCACACTTTTCCGTTTCCTTACTCTCCTTACTCCACTTTACTAACTCCTTCTCTTTCTTCCTCTGTCCTCTTAGTGCTACACTCCCCTTCCCTCATTCTCACTCTGTTAGCCTCATTCTCTCCGTCCCCTTAGTCTCTCACTCCTCTTCTGTCACACTCACTCCGTATAACTCAGCCATACTCCCACACTCACCTTCTTTCAGACCTTCTCCTTTACGTTCCTTCCTCTCTCTTCCCTTGTTTCGCTCTTTCACACTTTTCTCTTCCCTTACTCTCCTTGCTCCACTTCACTAACTCCTTCTCTTACTCCCTCTGTCCTGTTAGTTCTACACTTTCCTTCCCTCATTCTCTCTTTGTTAGCCTCTGTTGGACTTTGGCCCTTAGGGCAGGTTCACCCCTAGACTTTTTGCTTGAAATGGTGACCTGGAGATGGTGATTTTTGGATACTGCGCACTTTCACTGTGTCCCCGTGGAAAGTGCGTGCGCACTCTGAGTGCATGTGCTGAGCTAGGCCTGCCCGCCCATAGGAATGCATGGGGAATGTATGTGTCCCTGGTAGTTCCTGATGCGTGGGGTGTACAGGCTTGAGTCTGGTATGTGTGAACTCGTGAGAGTGAATGCTGCGAGATGGTGTATGCAGCATGTATGTGTCTAGTAGCGAAGCGCCATTTCTAGACATGGCTGTACGTGTGCTGTGAGGGTGCTGACGCATGATTGGCTGGAGCTGGCTGGCATGCCAGGCTCCAGGAAGTCTGGATGGGTCTGCCCGGTGGTGAGTGGGAGATTAGCATGAGTGATGTGTGGGAGGAGTGTACCTGTGTCCTGGATGGGCTGGGTTTTCCCCACACAATGCTGGCTCCGCCCCCCTGTGGTGTGACTGATGACCCAAGCCCTGCCAGTGAATAGAATGGGTGGTTGGGCCATCAAGAGTGCTCCAGAACCAGCTGCGACTGGTTCTGCCCCCACCCTGCACCTAAAGACAAAGGGAAAAGGTGTATAAAAGAGGGGCTATGACCCCATGAAAATGTTCTTGTTTGCTGCTTGAATCTACCAGGGGCGTGCTGCTGCTTGGGCTCAGGGATGGCTTGCCTCCCTGAGCCCTGCCCAGCCCCTGGACTTCTGCTGTCCTGGACTCTACCAGGACCTGATTGTTGGCTGTTGCCCTAGCGCCTGGAAGCGCTTCCTTCTCTCAGAGAGCGCTGGGAGCGCTGGATTATTGCCCCAGGGCTGTGGCTGCCCTTAGCGCCCCGTGAGCGCTTTACTTTGCATTCCTGGGCAGAGCGCTGTCGTTTTCCCTCGGAGGGAAGCGCTCCTGCCCTTTTTGGTGCCCCAGAGTGCTTCGTTGCACTTTATTCTTAAATTGCGGGTGCCACCCCGTTTATCTGGTCCTGAGCGAGTGCCCACCTCGCTGGTACCTTTTGAATGCTTCTCGAGGGTGCCACCCCTCGTAAATGCCCCCAAGATTCACCGCCGCGGCCCGAGCGCCGCAAAACAGGAAGCCAGGCACTTCGGTGCCTGACGCGGGGCGGGACTTCCGGTTTTGGAGGGAAGTCCCGCCCGCCACCGCACCACGATTGGCTGGCTGCCTGCCGACCAACCGGAAAGAGAATGGGGCTGAGCAATGGCCGCCCGGGGCTCCCATGATGTGGAGAGAGCCCCGGGGCAGCCAGGAAGCAGTCGCCGGATGTCGAGGGGCTCCCAGGACCAGGAGGGAGCCCCGGTGGGAGGAGAGCGCCGCCGAGCACCAGAGACCCGGTGAGTGCGTGCGGAAGGGAGGGGGCGTCGGGGCACTTTGCCGGTGCCCGCCCCTCCCCTCCAGAGCGAGGCTCGTTGTGTGCAGAGGCCCGTGGGGCCTCACCTAATGCCGAGTCCCCCGAGAGGGACTCCGCCTGTGTTCTGAGCCCGAGAGGCTCTTGGGCCCCATAACTGCTCCGAGTCCCCCGAGAGGGACTCTGCCTGTTGTCCCGAGTCCCCCGAGAGGGACTCCAACGTGCCCACATTTGTTTATTGAATCCTGAGAGGGGCACCAGGCGCCCTAAGTGTTCCTGGGTCCCCCGTGAGGGACCCCCCTGCCTAGTGAGGCGGAATTCCTGTTGGAGAGCCTGAGAGAGGCTCAGAGGGACATTCTTTTTGTGCAAAGAGCCCAGCGAGGCTCAAAGGGGCCAGTTGGTTTGTTCAGAGCCTGAGAGGCTCCAACTTTGCGCTAACTTTCCCTGCTCCAGTTGCCCAGCACTTTGTGGGCAACTGCCACGTTTAGGCCCTGACATTGGGACACCGGGACAGTCACAGGTGGTGACTGGTGAGTTTGGGGAAATTGGTATTTGTTCTGCACCTCTGAATGTATTGATTATGCGTCATGTGCCTTTACACCTCTGAATGTTACGGCATCATGTGTTTTGCTTACACCTCTGAATGGGTAGATTATTCATCATGTGTTCTCTTTGTCCTTTTACACCTCTGAATGTTACGACATCATGTGTGTTGCTTTTGCACCCCTACAGGTAGTGTGACGTGTAGGTGGTTGTTTTCTCCCTAGTACAGGTGGTGCTAGTGAGGCCCTGTTACCAGTAATGACTGGTTGTATGCTATTACTGAAAGTATTGCTTTATTACTGAAGGTATTGCTAAAGTGCTATTACTGAAAGTATTGCTTTATTACTGAAGGTATTGCTTTATTTCTGAAAGTATTATTTCTGAAAGTGCTACTTCTGATTCCTGACAGTGGTCCAGGTGGCCCTGTCTTGTAAATAATCCCTTGTAAATTCTGCCCGTGCCTCTGGCACATTGTAAAGTGTGTGTTTTATCTAAATGTGTTTTGGTGTAATACAAAGGCTATTTTTATATAACCTTGTGTGGAGTTTCCTTTGTGGTGGACCTTTGGTTGTTGTTGCTGGGGTGCGTGCCCAAATACTTAGCCTACATCGCCTCCAAGTTTAGCCTTGCTGCTCGCGCCACGTTACCTAGAGGGTGAGTAGGGGTTATCTTGGCGTGTAACTCCCTTGCCCTGACTTGGGTGTGGTGGTCGCTGACTGACTTTGGCGAAAGCCCTGGCCAGCCGGGGATCCCATTTCCAACATTGGCGGCAAGCGGTGGGATAAGGATTTGTGTTTGCGTTGTACCTTAGTAGCAGCTGGCTGCGCCACAAAACTCTACATTTTAGATAAAAACATTTTGGGGATTATTGTATGGAGTTTGCTAAAAATGTCATTTCTGTGGAAATGTGTTTCTTGTGCACTTTGAGTTAGGTGTCCCTAGCTCGGGAGGGTAGATCATCCCCCTAAGTGCAGTGTGTTTTCTGGATTTCACCAGAAGGGTGGGATCCAGTGGTGGCAGCATAAGTGTGTCCAGTGCATGTGTTCCCCGTCCCTGCCCTGGAGTAATGGTACCTGTGTCAAGTGTGGTCAGGTTGAGAAGTCAGGGGTGGTAGAAACTGCCTTACCAGTCTGGGGAGGGGTGTGTGTGGATGAATGGTGTGTGGCACTGGATGTGTTTGTGAGTTCTCTGGATGGGGAGCTTGCTGAATGCTAGTTTTGTTCAGATACCTAAGTCCTGTGTGTTGAACTTTTCCCAAGAACGTCTGCAGATAGTGGAGCCTGCTTTTTGATTTCTGTGGTCTGTTGAGAGACAGAATTTTGGAGTTGGTAATGTTCTGGGAGGAGAGAGGCATAGGGGATGGAGTGATTCCAAAAGGAGTGTCTGAGGTGTCTTCCAGCCCAGCGTGGTGGAAGAGGTTCAGTGTAGCCCAGCTAGGTCTCGGTGTAGGGGCTCACGTCCTGTCTCAAGAGGAGAAGGAGTGGGTGGGACTGCATGTCTCCAGGTGCCCGAAACCCAGTGTCAGGGCCTGGAGTGTTTCTGAAGGGAACATCAGGTCGGGGGCCTAGGCTGTACCAATAGGTCATTTGAGGAGGATCTTCCAGAGTGTCTGGAGAACGTGGAACCTCTGTAACCAGGGTTCCAGTAGTTCTGGTGTCTGGCAGTACCGCTCCAGTTGGGAGGGTGCAGAAGTTCAGATGGAGGGGTGCGAGGGGGATAGGTTCCCCAGTGGAAGAACCAGTGGGTCAGGGGCCAACCAGAAGGGTTGTGTCGCCAGTGAGTGACCATGGTGATGCCACTTCTGTCCTGAGTGTCAGGCAGACTTGTACACGACACATTAGTTGTGTCACCCTCAAGGAAGTCCTGGTGCGCCAGGCATCTGACCAAAGAGGTATGTCCCTTGGTTGGGGAGCCAGTAGCCGGTGTTTCCGGATCTGGACGTAAGGGCAACTGTATGTAGTGTCCTGAAGTTACAAGAGGGAACTCCTGCCTGATGAGAAGGAACCGGGTAAGCTGTATGGGGTATTGACCTGCAGTGGTTGCCTTGCTGCTGAAGGAGGAGAGAAAGTCTTAGATTTTTGTTTCCAACTTGTAGAAGTCCTGGTGCGCCAGGCATCTAACCAAAGGGTAGCATCCCTAGGTTGGGGAGCCAGGGTCAGGTGTTGCCTGTCCTGGACGGCAGGGCGACTGTAGCCAGTGTCCTGGCCGGTTTGTCTTCTAGGGGTACCCCTGTGAACACAGGTGGGGCTCATCTTAAGTGAAGAGACCCTGTGTTTCCCAGAAGGGGTGGTACAGGCCTAGCCGGGATCTTTAGGGTTCTTGGCTGAGTGTTGTGGTACTACCCTGAGAGCAGGTGGGGCCTACCTTAAGTGGAGGGACCCTGTTCTACAGTGGGAGGGTGCAGAACTCTGGAAGGGGGTCAGAGGAAGTCTGACCCCTGTGCATCCGGTGAATTTGAATCCCAGGTGGTAAACCAGTTAAGGGAGCTGTGACTCAGTCATGACCACCCTGGTGTCCTGTAGGCACCGCACTGAGCAACGTCCCCCTCGAGCAACGCCGCCTCTGCGCTCACCGACGTCGTCTCGACGCCGTCAACGAGCCATAGGATGCACCGCAACTGGGGGGCACCGCTGCGTGCAACGCCTCGCTACACCGTTCTGGTGGTGGTCTGACTGTGGTCACTGCTGCTGAGGAAGACAGGTCCTAAACTGGTGGGAGAGTTGTGTTCTGGAGGGTGCTTCAGAAATAGAGGTAGGGTGGGGCATTCCTGCCCGTGACCTCTGGTCAGCCTGAGGGTGCGGACCCTAGGTTGAAGGATCAGTGAAAGTTTGGAACTAGACTGAGAAAGGGAGTGGAGAATGGCTATTGTAGGCCAGGGGTTACTACCCCCCACTCTGTGGATGGGCATGGACCAGTGGTATCTGGGTGGCCTAGGGCCTGGTCCTGGCCGTGGACAGCTTGGGAGTACCAGTGGGGTAGCCCAGTTGGTCCAGACAGTGTGTTTAGAAGGAATCCCATGGGTTCACCGTGGCATAGAACAGGAGGGTGTCCCTGCAGTTGCGGGCCCGCGTCCGTGTTCTATCGCCCCAAGCAGGGAAGTCCATCACGGTGGTGATTGGTCTCCCCTGCGTTTTGGCTGGAAGGGGGTTATGTTGGACTTTGGCCCTTAGGGCAGGTTCACCCCTAGACTTTTTGCTTGAAATGGTGACCTGGAGATGGTGATTTTTGGATACTGCGCACTTTCACTGTGTCCCCGTGGAAAGTGCGTGCGCACTCTGAGTGCATGTGCTGAGCTAGGCCTGCCCGCCCATAGGAATGCATGGGGAATGTATGTGTCCCTGGTAGTTCCTGATGCGTGGGGTGTACAGGCTTGAGTCTGGTATGTGTGAACTCGTGAGAGTGAATGTTGCGAGATGGTGTATGCAGCATGTATGTGTCTAGTAGCGAAGCGCCATTTCTAGACATGGCTGTACGTGTGCTGTGAGGGTGCTGACGCATGATTGGCTGGAGCTGGCTGGCATGCCAGGCTCCAGGAAGTCTGGATGGGTCTGCCCGGTGGTGAGTGGGAGATTAGCATGAGTGATGTGTGGGAGGAGTGTACCTGTGTCCTGGATGGGCTGGGTTTTCCCCACACAATGCTGGCTCCGCCCCCCTGTGGTGTGACTGATGACCCAAGCCCTGCCAGTGAATAGAATGGGTGGTTGGGCCATCAAGAGTGCTCCAGAACCAGCTGCGACTGGTTCTGCCCCCACCCTGCACCTAAAGACAAAGGGAAAAGGTGTATAAAAGAGGGGCTATGACCCCATGAAAATGTTCTTGTTTGCTGCTTGAATCTACCAGGGGCGTGCTGCTGCTTGGGCTCAGGGATGGCTTGCCTCCCTGAGCCCTGCCCAGCCCCTGGACTTCTGCTGTCCTGGACTCTACCAGGACCTGATTGTTGGCTGTTGCCCTAGCGCCTGGAAGCGCTTCCTTCTCTCAGAGAGCGCTGGGAGCGCTGGATTATTGCCCCAGGGCTGTGGCTGCCCTTAGCGCCCCGTGAGCGCTTTACTTTGCATTCCTGGGCAGAGCGCTGTCGTTTTCCCTCGGAGGGAAGCGCTCCTGCCCTTTTTGGTGCCCCAGAGTGCTTCGTTGCACTTTATTCTTAAATTGCGGGTGCCACCCCGTTTATCTGGTCCTGAGCGAGTGCCCACCTCGCTGGTACCTTTTGAATGCTTCTCGAGGGTGCCACCCCTCGTAAATGCCCCCAAGATTCACCGCCGCGGCCCGAGCGCCGCAAAACAGGAAGCCAGGCACTTCGGTGCCTGACGCGGGGCGGGACTTCCGGTTTTGGAGGGAAGTCCCGCCCGCCACCGCACCACGATTGGCTGGCTGCCTGCCGACCAACCGGAAAGAGAATGGGGCTGAGCAATGGCCGCCCGGGGCTCCCATGATGTGGAGAGAGCCCCGGGGCAGCCAGGAAGCAGTCGCCGGATGTCGAGGGGCTCCCAGGACCAGGAGGGAGCCCCGGTGGGAGGAGAGCGCCGCCGAGCACCAGAGACCCGGTGAGTGCGTGCGGAAGGGAGGGGGCGTCGGGGCACTTTGCCGGTGCCCGCCCCTCCCCTCCAGAGCGAGGCTCGTTGTGTGCAGAGGCCCGTGGGGCCTCACCTAATGCCGAGTCCCCCGAGAGGGACTCCGCCTGTGTTCTGAGCCCGAGAGGCTCTTGGGCCCCATAACTGCTCCGAGTCCCCCGAGAGGGACTCTGCCTGTTGTCCCGAGTCCCCCGAGAGGGACTCCAACGTGCCCACATTTGTTTATTGAATCCTGAGAGGGGCACCAGGCGCCCTAAGTGTTCCTGGGTCCCCCGTGAGGGACCCCCCTGCCTAGTGAGGCGGAATTCCTGTTGGAGAGCCTGAGAGAGGCTCAGAGGGACATTCTTTTTGTGCAAAGAGCCCAGCGAGGCTCAAAGGGGCCAGTTGGTTTGTTCAGAGCCTGAGAGGCTCCAACTTTGCGCTAACTTTCCCTGCTCCAGTTGCCCAGCACTTTGTGGGCAACTGCCACGTTTAGGCCCTGACATTGGGACACCGGGACAGTCACAGGTGGTGACTGGTGAGTTTGGGGAAATTGGTATTTGTTCTGCACCTCTGAATGTATTGATTATGCGTCATGTGCCTTTACACCTCTGAATGTTACGGCATCATGTGTTTTGCTTACACCTCTGAATGGGTAGATTATTCATCATGTGTTCTCTTTGTCCTTTTACACCTCTGAATGTTACGACATCATGTGTGTTGCTTTTGCACCCCTACAGGTAGTGTGACGTGTAGGTGGTTGTTTTCTCCCTAGTACAGGTGGTGCTAGTGAGGCCCTGTTACCAGTAATGACTGCTTGTATGCTATTACTGAAAGTATTGCTTTATTACTGAAGGTATTGCTAAAGTGCTATTACTGAAAGTATTGCTTTATTACTGAAGGTATTGCTTTATTTCTGAAAGTATTATTTCTGAAAGTGCTACTTCTGATTCCTGACAGTGGTCCAGGTGGCCCTGTCTTGTAAATAATCCCTTGTAAATTCTGCCCGTGCCTCTGGCACATTGTAAAGTGTGTGTTTTATCTAAATGTGTTTTGGTGTAATACAAAGGCTATTTTTATATAACCTTGTGTGGAGTTTCCTTTGTGGTGGACCTTTGGTTGTTGTTGCTGGGGTGCGTGCGCAAATACTTAGCCTACATCGCCTCCAAGTTTAGCCTTGCTGCTCGCGCCACGTTACCTAGAGGGTGAGTAGGGGTTATCTTGGCGTGTAACTCCCTTGCCCTGACTTGGGTGTGGTGGTCGCTGACTGACTTTGGCGAAAGCCCTGGCCAGCCGGGGATCCCATTTCCAACAGCCTCATTCTCTCTGTCCCTTTAGTCTCTCACTCCTCTTCTATCACGCTCATTCCCTATAACACATCCATACTCCCACACTCACCTTCTTTCAAACCTTCTCCTTTACTTTCCTTCCTGTCTCTTCCCTTCTTTCGCTCCTTCACTCTTTTCCCTTCCCTTACTCTCTTTACTATACTTCACTAACTCCGTCTCTTACTACCTCTGTTCTCTTAGTTCTACACTCCCCTTCCCTCATTCTCTCTCTGTTAGCCTCATTCTCTCCGTCCCCTTAGTCTCTCACTCCTCTTCTGTCACACTCACTCCGTATAACTCAGCCATACTTCCACACTCACCTTCTTTCAGACCTTCTCCTTTACTTCCCTTCCTCTCTCTTCCCTTGTTTCGCTCTTTCACACTTTTCTCTTCCCTTACTCTCCTTACTCCACTTCACTAACTCCTTCTCTTACTCCCTCTGTCCTGTTAGTTCTACACTTTCCTTCCCTCATTCTCTCTCTGTTAGCCTCATTCTCTACGTCCTCTTAGTCTCTCACTCCTCTTCTGTCACACCCACTCCCTATGACTCAGCCATACTCCCACACTCACCTTCTTTCAGACCTTCTCCTTTACTTTCCTTCCTCTCTCTTCCCTTGTTTCGCTCTTTCACTGTTTTCCCTTTCCTTACTCTCCTTTCTCCACTACACTAACCCTTTCTCTTACTCCCTGTCCTCTTAGTTCTACACTCCCCTTCCCTCATTCTCTCTCTGTTAGCCTTATTCTCTCCGTCCCCTTAGTCTCTCACACCTCTTCTGTCACTCTCACTCCCTATAACTCAGCTACACTCCCACACTTACCTTCTTTCAAATCTTCTCCTTTACTTTCCTTCCTGTCTCTTCCCTTCTTTCGCTCCTTCACACTTTTCCCTTCCCTTACTCTCCTTACTCCACTTCACTAACTCCTTCTCTTACTCCCTCTGTCCTGTTAGTTCTACACTTTCCTTCCCTCATTCTCTCTCTGTTAGCCTCATTCTCTACGTCCTCTTAGTCTCTCACTCCTCTTCTGTCACACTCACTCCGTATAACTCAGCCATACTCCCACACTCACCTTCTTACAGACCTTCTCCTTTACTTTCCTTCCTCTCTCTTCCCTTGTTTCGCTCCTTCCCTTTTTCCCTTCCCTTACTCTCCTTACTCCAATTCACTAACTCCTTCTCTTACTCCCTCTGTCCTGTAAGTTCTACACTTTCCTTCCTTCATTCTCTCTCTGTTAGCCTCATTCTCTACGTCCTCTTAGTCTCTCACTCCTCTTCTGTCACACTCACTCCGTATAACTCAGCCATACTCCCACACTCACCTTCTTACAGACCTTCTCCTTTACTTTCCTTCCTCTCTCTTCCCTTGTTTCGCTCCTTCCCTTTTTTCCCTTCCCTTACTCTCCTTACTCCACTTCACTAACTCCTTCTCTTACTCCCTCTGTCCTGTTAGTTCTACACTTTCCTTCCCTCATTCTCTCTTTGTTAGCCTCATTCTCGCTGTCCCTTTAGTCTCTCACTCCTCTTCTATCACGCTCATTCCCTATAACACATCCATACTCCCACACTCACCTTCTTTCAAACCTTCTCCTTTACTTTCCTTCCTGTCTCTTCCCTTCTTTCGCTCCTTCACTCTTTTCCCTTCCCTTACTCTCTTTACTATACTTCACTAACTCCGTCTCTTACTACCTCTGTCCTCTTAGTTCTACACTCCCCTTCCCTCATTCTCTCTCTGTTAGCCTCATTCTCTCCGTCCCCTTAGTCTGTCACTCCTCTTCTGTCACACTCACTCTGTATAACTCAGCCATACTTCCACACTCACCTTCTTTCAGACCTTCTCCTTTACTTCCCTTCCTCTCTCTTCCCTTATTTCGCTCTTTCACACTTTTCTCTTCCCTTACTCTCCTTACTCCACTTCACTAACTCCTTCTCTTACTCCCTCTGTCCTGTTAGTTCCACACTTTCCTTCCCTCATTCTCTCTCTGTTAGCCTCATTCTCTACGTCCTCTTAGTCTCTCACTCCTTTTCTGTCACTCTCACTCCCTATAACTCAGCTACACTCCCACACTTACCTTCTTTCAAATCTTCTCCTTTACTTTCCTTCCTGTCTCTTCCCTTCTTTCGCTCCTTCACACTTTTCCCTTCCCTTACTCTCCTTACTCCACTTCACTAACTCCTTCTCTTACTCCCTCTGTCCTGTTAGTTCTACACTTTCCTTCCCTCATTCTCTCTCTGTTAGCCTCATTCTCTACGTCCTCTTAGTCTCTCACTCCTCTTCTGTCACACTCACTCCGTATAACTCAGCCATACTCCCACACTCACCTTCTTACAGACCTTCTCCTTTACTTTCCTTCCTCTCTCTTCCCTTGTTTCGCTCCTTCCCTTTTTCCCTTCCCTTACTCTCCTTACTCCACTTCACTAACTCCTTCTCTTACTCCCTCTGTCCTGTTAGTTCTACACTTTCCTTCCCTCATTCTCTCTTTGTTAGCCTCATTCTCGCTGTCCCTTTAGTCTCTCACTCCTCTTCTATCACTCTCAATCCCTATAACACATCCATACTCCCACACTCACCTTCTTTTAAACCTTCTCCTTTACTTTCCTTCCTGTCTCTTCCCTTCTTTCGCTCCTTCACTCTTTTCCCTTCCCTTACTCTCCTTACTCTACTTCACTAACTCCGTCTCTTACTCCCTCTGTCCTGTTAGTTCTACACTTTCCTTCCCTCATTCTCTCTCTGTTAGCCTCATTCTCTACGTCCTCTTAGTCTCTCACTCCTCTTCTGTCACACTCACTCCGTATAACTCAGCCATACTCCCACACTCACCTTTACAGACCTTGTCCTTTACTTTCCTTCCTCTCTCTTCCCTTGTTTCGCTCCTTCCCTTTTTTCCCTTCCCTTACTCTCCTTACTCCACTTCACTAACTCCTTCTCTTACTCCCTCTGTCCTGTTAGTTCTACACTTTCCTTCCCTCATTCTCTCTTTGTTAGCCTCATTCTCGCTGTCCCTTTACTCTCTCACTCCTCTTCTATCACGCTCATTCCCTATAACACATCCATACTCCCACACTCACCTTCTTTTAAACCTTCTCCTTTACTTTCCTTCCTGTCTCTTCCCTTCTTTCGCTCCTTCACTCTTTTCCCTTCCCTTACTCTCCTTACTCTACTTCACTAACTCTGTCTCTTACTCCCTCTGTCCTGTTAGTTCTATACTTTCCTTCCCTCATTCTCTCTCTGTTAGCCTCATTCTCTACGTCCTCTTAGTCTCTCACTCCTCTTCTGTCACACTCACTCCGTATAACTCAGCCATACTCCCACACTCACCTTCTTTCAGACCTTCTCCTTTACTTTCCTTCCTCTCTCTTCCCTTGTTTCGCTCTTTCACACTTTTCCGTTTCCTTACTCTCCTTACTCCACTTTACTAACTCCTTCTCTTTCTTCCTCTGTCCTCTTAGTGCTACACTCCCCTTCCCTCATTCTCACTCTGTTAGCCTCATTCTCTCCGTCCCCTTAGTCTCTCACTCCTCTTCTGTCACACTCACTCCGTATAACTCAGCCATACTCCCACACTCACCTTCTTTCAGACCTTCTCCTTTACGTTCCTTCCTCTCTCTTCCCTTGTTTCGCTCTTTCACACTTTTCTCTTCCCTTACTCTCCTTGCTCCACTTCACTAACTCCTTCTCTTACTCCCTCTGTCCTGTTAGTTCTACACTTTCCTTCCCTCATTCTCTCTTTGTTAGCCTCATTCTCGCTGTCCCGTTAGTCTCTCACTCCTCTTCTATCACGCTCATTCCCTATAACACATCCATACTCCCACACTCACCTTCTTTCAAACCTTCTCCTTTACTTTCCTTCCTGTCTCTTCCCTTCTTTCGCTCCTTCACTCTTTTCCCTTCCCTTACTCTCTTTACTAAACTTCACTAACTCCGTCTCTTACTACCTCTGTCCTCTTAGTTCTACACTCCCCTTCCCTCATTCTCTCTCTGTTAGCCTCATTCTTTCCGTCCCCTTAGTCTGTCACTCCTCTTCTGTCACACTCACTCTGTATAACTCAGCCATACTTCCACACTCACCTTCTTTCAGACCTTCTCCTTTACTTCCCTTCCTCTCTCTTCCCTTATTTCGCTCTTTCACACTTTTCTCTTCCCTTACTCTCCTTACTCCACTTCACTAACTCCTTCTCTTACTCCCTCTGTCCTGTTAGTTCCACACTTTCCTTCCCTCATTCTCTCTCTGTTAGCCTCATTCTCTACGTCCTCTTAGTCTCTCACTCCTTTTCTGTCACTCTCACTCCCTGTAACTCAGCTACACTCCCACACTTACCTTCTTTCAAATCTTCTCCTTTACTTTCCTTCCTGTCTCTTCCCTTCTTTCGCTCCTTCACACTTTTCCCTTCCCTTACTCTCCTTACTCCACTTCACTAACTCCTTCTCTTACTCCCTCTGTCCTGTTAGTTCTACACTTTCCTTCCCTCATTCTCTCTCTGTTAGCCTCATTCTCTACGTCCTCTTAGTCTCTCACTCCTCTTCTGTCACACTCACTCCGTATAACTCAGCCATACTCCCACACTCACCTTCTTACAGACCTTCTCCTTTACTTTCCTTCCTCTTTCTTCCCTTGTTTCGCTCCTTCCCTTTTTCCCTTCCCTTACTCTCCTTACTCCACTTCACTAACTCCTTCTCTTACTCCCTCTGTCCTGTTAGTTCTACACTTTCCTTCCCTCATTCTCTCTTTGTTAGCCTCATTCTCCCTGTCCCTTTAGTCTCTCACTCCTCTTCTATCACGCTCATTCCCTATAACACATCCATACTCCCACACTCACCTTCTTTTAAACCTTCTCCTTTACTTTCCTTCCTGTCTCTTCCCTTCTTTCGCTCCTTCACTCTTTTCCCTTCCCCTACTCTCCTTACTCTACTTCACTAACTCCGTCTCTTACTCCCTCTGTCCTGTTAGTTCTACACTTTCCTTCCCTCATTCTCTCTCTGTTAGCCTCATTCTCTACGTCCTCTTAGTCTCTCACTCCTCTTCTGTCACACTCACTCCGTATAACTCAGCCATACTCCCACACTCACCTTTACAGACCTTGTCCTTTACTTTCCTTCCTCTCTCTTCCCTTGTTTCGCTCCTTCCCTTTTTTCCCTTCCCTTACTCTCCTTACTCCACTTCACTAACTCCTTCTCTTACTCCCTCTGTCCTGTTAGTTCTACACTTTCCTTCCCTCATTCTCTCTTTGTTAGCCTCATTCTCGCTGTCCCTTTACTCTCTCACTCCTCTTCTATCACGCTCATTCCCTATAACACATCCATACTCCCACACTCACCTTCTTTTAAACCTTCTCCTTTACTTTCCTTCCTGTCTCTTCCCTTCTTTCGCTCCTTCACTCTTTTCCCTTCCCTTACTCTCCTTACTCTACTTCACTAACTCCGTCTCTTACTCCCTCTGTCCTGTTAGTTCTATACTTTCCTTCCCTCATTCTCTCTCTGTTAGCCTCATTCTCTACGTCCTCTTAGTCTCTCACTCCTCTTCTGTCACACTCACTCCGTATAACTCAGCCATACTCCCACACTCACCTTCTTTCAGACCTTCTCCTTTACTTTCCTTCCTCTCTCTTCCCTTGTTTCGCTCTTTCACACTTTTCCGTTTCCTTACTCTCCTTACTCCACTTTACTAACTCCTTCTCTTTCTTCCTCTGTCCTCTTAGTGCTACACTCCCCTTCCCTCATTCTCACTCTGTTAGCCTCATTCTCTCCGTCCCCTTAGTCTCTCACTCCTCTTCTGTCACACTCACTCCGTATAACTCAGCCATACTCCCACACTCACCTTCTTTCAGACCTTCTCCTTTACGTTCCTTCCTCTCTCTTCCCTTGTTTCGCTCTTTCACACTTTTCTCTTCCCTTACTCTCCTTGCTCCACTTCACTAACTCCTTCTCTTACTCCCTCTGTCCTGTTAGTTCTACACTTTCCTTCCCTCATTCTCTCTTTGTTAGCCTCATTCTCTCTGTCCCTTTAGTCTCTCACTCCTCTTCTATCACGCTCATTCCCTATAACACATCCATACTCCCACACTCACCTTCTTTCAAACCTTCTCCTTTACTTTCCTTCCTGTCTCTTCCCTTCTTTCGCTCCTTCACTCTTTTCCCTTCCCTTCCTCTCTTTACTATACTTCACTAACTCCGTCTCTTACTACCTCTGTCCTCTTAGTTCTACACTCCCCTTCCCTCATTCTCTCTCTGTTAGCCTCATTCTCTCCGTCCCCTTAGTCTGTCACTCCTCTTCTGTCACACTCACTCCGTATAACTCAGCCATACTTCCACACTCACCTTCTTTCAGACCTTCTCCTTTACTTCCCTTCCTCTCTCTTCCCTTATTTTGCTCTTTCACACTTTTCTCTTCCCTTACTCTCCTTACTCCACTTCACTAACTCCTTCTCTTACTCCCTCTGTCCTGTTAGTTCCACACTTTCCTTCCCTCATTCTCTCTCTGTTAGCCTCATTCTCTACGTCCTCTTAGTCTCTCACTCCTCTTCTGTCACACTCACTCCCTATAACTCAGCCATACTCCCACACTCACCTTCTTTCAGACCTTCTCCTTTACTTTCCGTCCTCTCTCTTCCCTTGTTTCGCTCTTTCACTGTTTTCCCTTTCCTTACTCTCCTTACTCCACTTTACTAACTCCTTCTCTTTCTTCCTCTGTCCTCTTAGTGCTACACTCCTGTTGGACTTTGGCCCTTAGGGCAGGTACACCCCTAGACTTTTTGCTTGAAATGGTGACCTGGAGATGGTGATTTTTGGATTCTGCGCACTTTCACTGTGTCCCAGTGGAAAGTGCGTGCGCACTCTGAGTGCATGTGCTGAGCTAGGCCTGCCCGCCCATAGGAATGCATGGGGAATGTATGTGTCCCTGGTAGTTCCTGATGCATGGGGTGTACAGGCTTGAGTCTGGTATGTGTGAACTCGTGAGAGTGAATGCTGCGCAACGGTATGTGCGGCTTGTATGTGTCTAGTAGGGAAGCGCCATTTCTAGACATGGCTGTACGTGTGCTGTGAGGGTGCTGGCGTGTGATTGGCTGGAGCTGGCTGGCATGCCAGGCTCCAGGAAGTCTGGATGGGTCTGCCCGTTGGTGAGTGGGAGATTTGCATGAGTGATGTGTGGGAGGAGTGTACCTGTGTCCTGGATGGGCTGGGTTTTCCCCACACAATGCTGGCTCCGCCCCCCTGTGGTGTGTCTAATGATCCAAGCCCTGCCAGTGAATAGAGAGGGTGGTTGAAGTAAACAGAGTACTCAAGAACCAGCTGCGACTGGTTCCGCCCCCACCCTGCACCTTCAAACAAAGGAAAATACTGTATAAAAATGGGGCTGTGTCCCCACTGAAGTTGTTCTCTTCCAGGATCCTGAGGGGGCTGTTGCTGCTGCTGGGCCAGAGGACCGCCACTTGGGGTGTCTCCCTGCCTGGAGACCAAGTGTGCTGGCTCTGGGCCCAGCCTTGCCCCCCCCCCCCTTGCCTGCCTGAAGGACTTTTAACTGGACTTGTGCTCTCCTAAAGCACCTGGGAGCGCTTTAGTGTCCATAGCGCTTAGGAGCGCTTTATTTTGCATATAGCGCTTGGGGAGCGCTTTAATTGCCTTTTAGCGCTGGGAGCGCTTTATTTTCATTTGGGCCTTCGCTGAAACCCTAGACCAAGGGGAGCTTTATGGCCTGCTAGCGCTCGGAGTGCTTTTCTCACCCCCTGCTTCTTTCCCCGGGATTTGCCTCAGCAGCGTGCCCAGAGCCGAGGAGGGAGGCTCGCCAGGGAGGCTGCTCTGCTATTGGCTGCCGAGTCAGCCTATGCCCAGAGAGAGAGAGAGGGGCAGGAAGTCTCTCCCCACACAGCCCGGAGCCGAGAAAGGAAGCCTACAAGCTGGTGAGTGGGGCCCCGGGGGCATTCCTTCTTTGAGCCCGGAGAGGCTCTGGCCTCATACTTGTTTTATAGCCCGGAGAGGGCTCTGGGGGCAGTTCCGGATTCCGAGCCCCAGAGAGGGGGACTCCAACGGCTGGGCACAAGTTTCACTCGAGCCCTGAGAGGCTCCCCACCCCATTTGGTGTTCGAGCCTAGGAGAGGCTCGAGGCACCCCCAGTGTTCCCGGGTCCCCCGTGAGGGACCCCAACAGCCCAGTGAGGCTGCACCTTTCTGCTTTTGAGCCCTGAGAGGCTCGAGGTGGCAGATTGATGAGAGGCTCGGGAGCATTTTGTTGCTGCAGAGCCTGTGAGGCTCCCACATCGTGTTCGCCCCACCAGTGTTCTGAGAGCCCAGCAAGGTTCCCACATTGGCCCCATTGTTGTTCTTGAGCCCTGGCAGGCTCAAACATTGTTGCGCCAGTTGCCCAGCACTTTGTGGGCAACTGCTACGTTTAGGCTCCTGGACATTGGACACAGGGCGTCCTAGCCCCAACAAGGCCAGAGGGCCTAGGGACAGTCACAGGTGGTGACTTAAGTGAGTTTGGCGCAATTGTACTTTCTATGCACCTCTGAATGTATTGTTTATGCGTCATGTGCCTTTACACCTCTGAATGAATGTCATGCATTGCATCATGTGTATGTTCTTACACCCCTACAGGTATTGTGATACATAGGTGGTTGTTTTCTCCCTAGTACAGGTGGTGCTAGTGAGGTCCTGTTACCAGTGATTACTGGTTGTGTGCTATTTTGTGCTATATTCTATGTACTAAGTGCTATTTCGGAAAGTGCTACTTCTGATTCCTGACAGTGGTCCAGGTGGCCCTGTCTTGTAAATATCCCCTTGTAAATTCTGCCCGTGCCTCTGGCACATTGTAAAGTGTGTGTTTTATCTAATGTGTTTTGGTGTAATACAAAGGCTATTTTTATATAACCTTGTGTGGAGTTTCCTTTGTGGTGGGCCTTTGGTTGTTGTTGCTGGGGTGCGTGCGCAAATACTTAACTTACATCGCCTCCAATTTGGCCTTGCTGCTCGCGCCACGTTACCTAGAGGGTGAGTAGGGGTTATCTTGGCGTGTAACTCCCTTGCCCTGACTTGGGAGTGGTGGTCTCTGACTGACTTTGGCGAAAGCCCTGGCCAGCCGGGGATCCCATTTCCAACATTGGCGGCAAGCGGTGAGGATAAGGATTTGTGTTTGCCTTGTACCTTAGTAGCGGCTGGCTGCACCACAAAACTCTGCATTTTAGATGACCACATTTTAGGGGATTGTTTTTTGGAAGTTTCATATTTTCTTCTCCTGAAGGTATCATTGTGCAATTGTGTCCAGTACATTTGTCCCCCACCCTGCGCCCAGAGTCGGTACCTGTGTCACTTGTGGTCAGGTTGAGGAATCAGGGGTGGTAGAAACTGCCTTACCAGTCCGAGGGGAGGGTTGTGTGTGGATGAATGGTGTGTGGCACTAGGCAAGTGAGTGTGAGTTCTCTGGGGTAGAGAGCTTGCTGAACCTTGTGAATTGTGTACTCCTGTGTTAGCTCAGACCCCTAGGTTCCCTGTGTGATCTCTTCTTTAGAACGTCCGCCAGAATGGAGCCTGCTTTTGATTTCTGTGTTCTGTTTAGATACAGTATGGGAGAGTTGGTAAGGTTCTGTGAAGAGAGAGACATAGGGGTGGATGAGTTAGACACTCAGTCCGAACTTAGGAGCAGCCTGATCCTGTGGCAAAAGGGTCAGTGGGATCTTGAGCGCAGTGAGGAGAGGGCCCGGGCTTCACACCAGGAGGGTGGTGGGTCTGAGGGGAGCCCTGAAGATTCAGAAGAGGAGGAAGAAGATGATAGCACAGGGACGCCAGCAGATAGTGAGGACCCCAGAGATAGGGAGTCCCTTGCTGGGTCCAGCGTAGGAGGCAGCGCCTCATCCCTTTACCTGTCCCCAGAGGAGCTGGAAGATAGGAGGAGAGAAAGGGAGCACCAGCTGGCTTTAGAAAAGCTCAAGTTGGAGCATGCCCAGGCTATGGCACAGCTGGGCGTTAGAAAGCAACAGCTGGAGGTTACGAAGCAACAGCTGGAGACCGAGAGGGTCTTAGCGCAGGAAAGGATAGAGGAGGCTGAGAGGGCCGCCACCAGAGGCAAAGTAGCTCTGGAGGGTAGACTATCCCCTGCGCGCAGTGTTGAGTGTCTGGATCCCCCAGGGAGGGTTGGGTCCAGTGGTGGCAGCTATTTAAATCACAGTGTAGAAAGTCCCAGTTCCCAGAGTATGGTTCCTGTTTCCCCAGAGGAGGAGAATAGGTTGAGGTTTAGGAACCTTAGGAAACCGTCTCATCAGTCTTGGGAAGATTTTGTGGATGACTGTTGTGTAGCCCTGTGTGATTGGGTACGGGAGCCCACGAAATGTGATTGGGACATATTGTTCGACATGGTTCTCAGAGAGCAGTTCCTTGGTGTTTGTTGTCTAGAGTTGCGTCAGCACCTGTTGAGTTTGGAATGCGCTGATCCTGATGAGCTGGCGGAGGAAGCAGACCGCTGGGAAAGGGCCAGAGGTTCTGCAGAATCATTGGTGAGGGATTCCGAAAGTAGTGGTTCAGGGATCTTCCAGCCCAGCGTGGTGGAAGAGGCTCAGTGTAGCCCAGCTAGGTCCCAGGATAGCGAGGAGGGTGTAGGGGCTCACTGCCTGGCTCAGTGGAGCAGGAGTGAGGGGGAGACCGAGGTTCCCCAGACGCCCGAAGCCCTGCCTCAGGACTTGGATGGTTTCTTAAGGGAACACCAGGTTGGGGACCTAGGCTGTCCTGTTAGTCCATTTGAGGAGGATCTCCCAATGAGTAGAGGACCTGGAGCGTCTGTAACCAGAGCTCCTGTGGTTCGAGAGGCTGGCAGTACCGCTCCGGTAGGGAGGGTACAGGAGTCCAGAGTGAGGAGTGATTGGGGGAGTTCCCCAGTGGAAGGACCAGTGGGTCAGGGACTACCCAGTTGGGCTAGGTTCCCGTGTAGTGACCCGGGTGGTGCCACTTCTGGTCTGGGGATCGTCACGCACTGTCAGGTGGACAGAGGGCGGGAGATCTGCGCCAGACAGACAGTCACGCAACAGATGTGACATTTGTTAGCCTCAGGGGGATTGCGTGTGAATCCCCAGAAGTCCTGGAGTGCCAGGCAATTGTTCCACCGAAGGTTTTAGACCAGAGGTTGGAAGGCCAGGTTCAGGATCAGCCTGACCTGAAGGGTAGGATGACTGTAACCAGTGTCCTGACCGGTTCTTCTTCCAGAGGAACTTCTCCAGGTAGGAGAGGGCAGACCTTTGGAAGGGGGTGCAGAGGGTGGGAGAGCCCACCTCTGACGCCACGTGCAACCTGAGTGGATAAGCCCTGGGTTGGAATGGC
Organism: Lissotriton helveticus; assembly: GCF_964261635.1. Taxonomy (NCBI): domain Eukaryota; kingdom Metazoa; phylum Chordata; class Amphibia; order Caudata; family Salamandridae; genus Lissotriton; species Lissotriton helveticus. Next base: position 75,655 of record NW_027612050.1, on the reverse strand, counting down.
GTTCTTGGTGTACCCCTCGTCGGAGGAGGAGGAACCCTAGGAGAAGAGGTAAGGGGAGGAGAGCCTTCCCTGAGACTCCTGGTCCGCCTGAGGTTGTAGGCCCTAGGCTGGAGTACCAGTGGCAGTCTAGTCCTGTCTTGCAGACAGGAAGAGTGGAAAATGGCTCCTATGTGCCAGGGGTTACTACCCCCCGCTCTGCGAATTGGCATGGACCAGTGGCACCTGGGTGGCCCAGGGCCTGGTCCTGGCCGCGGACAGCTTGGGACTACCAGTGGGGTAGCCCAGTTGGTCCAGACAGTGTGTTTAGAAGGAATCCCATGGGTTCACCGTGGCATAGAACAGGAGGGTGTCCCTGCAGTTGCGGGCCCGCGTCCGTGTTCTATCGCCCCAAGCAGGGAAGTCCATCACGGTGGTGATTGGTCTCCCCTGCGTTTTGGCTGGAAGGGGGTTATGTTGGACTTTGGCCCTTAGGGCAGGTTCACCCCTAGACTTTTTGCTTGAAATGGTGACCTGGAGATGGTGATTTTTGGATTCTGCGCACTTTCACTGTGTCCCAGTGGAAAGTGCGTGCGCACTCTGAGTGCATGTGCTGAGCTAGGCCTGCCCGCCCATAGGAATGCATGGGGAATGTATGTGTCCCTGGTAGTTCCTGATGCATGGGGTGTACAGGCTTGAGTCTGGTATGTGTGAACTCGTGAGAGTGAATGCTGCGCAACGGTATGTGCGGCTTGTATGTGTCTAGTAGGGAAGCGCCATTTCTAGACATGGCTGTACGTGTGCTGTGAGGGTGCTGGCGTGTGATTGGCTGGAGCTGGCTGGCATGCCAGGCTCCAGGAAGTCTGGATGGGTCTGCCCGGTGGTGAGTGGGAGATTTGCATGAGTGATGTGTGGGAGGAGTGTACCTGTGTCCTGGATGGGCTGGGTTTTCCCCACACAATGCTGGCTCCGCCCCCCTGTGGTGTGTCTAATGATCCAAGCCCTGCCAGTGAATAGAGAGGGTGGTTGAAGTAAACAGAGTACTCAAGAACCAGCTGCGACTGGTTCCGCCCCCACCCTGCACCTTCAAACAAAGGAAAATACTGTATAAAAATGGGGCTGTGTCCCCACTGAAGTTGTTCTCTTCCAGGATCCTGAGGGGGCTGTTGCTGCTGCTGGGCCAGAGGACCGCCACTTGGGGTGTCTCCCTGCCTGGAGACCCAGTGTGCTGGCTCTGGGCCCAGCCTTGCCCCCCCCCCTTGCCTGCCTGAAGGACTTTTAACTGGACTTGTGCTCTCCTAAAGCACCTGGGAGCGCTTTAGTGTCCATAGCGCTTAGGAGCGCTTTATTTTGCATATAGCGCTTGGGGAGCGCTTTAATTGCCTTTTAGCGCTGGGAGCGCTTTATTTTCATTTGGGCCTTCGCTGAAACCCTAGACCAAGGGGAGCTTTATGGCCTGCTAGCGCTCGGAGTGCTTTTCTCACCCCCTGCTTCTTTCCCCGGGATTTGCCTCAGCAGCGTGCCCAGAGCCGAGGAGGGAGGCTCGTCAGGGAGGCTGCTCTGCTATTGGCTGCCGAGTCAGCCTATGCCCAGAGAGAGAGAGAGGGGCAGGAAGTCTCTCCCCACACAGCCCGGAGCCGAGAAAGGAAGCCTACAAGCTGGTGAGTGGGGCCCCGGGGGCATTCCTTCTTTGAGCCCGGAGAGGCTCTGGCCTCATACTTGTTTTATAGCCCGGAGAGGGCTCTGGGGGCAGTTCCGGATTCCGAGTCCCAGAGAGGGGGACTCCAACGGCTGGGCACAAGTTTCACTCGAGCCCTGAGAGGCTCCCCACCCCATTTGGTGTTCGAGCCTAAGAGAGGCTCGAGGCACCCCCAGTGTTCCCGGGTCCCCCGTGAGGGACCCCAACAGCCCAGTGAGGCTGCACCTTTCTGCTTTTGAGCCCTGAGAGGCTCGAGGTGGCAGATTGATGAGAGGCTCGGGGGCATTTTGTTGCTGCAGAGCCTGTGAGGCTCCCACATCGTGTTCGCCCCACCAGTGTTCTGAGAGCCCAGCAAGGTTCCCACATTGGCCCCATTGTTGTTCTTGAGCCCTGGCAGGCTCAAACATTGTTGCGCCAGTTGCCCAGCACTTTGTGGGCAACTGCTACGTTTAGGCTCCTGGACATTGGACACAGGGCGTCCTAGCCCCAACAAGGCCAGAGGGCCTAGGGACAGTCACAGGTGGTGACTTAAGTGAGTTTGGCGCAATTGTACTTTCTATGCACCTCTGAATGTATTGTTTATGCGTCATGTGCCTTTACACCTCTGAATGAATGTCATGCATTGCATCATGTGTATGTTCTTACACCCCTACAGGTATTGTGATACATAGGTGGTTGTTTTCTCCCTAGTACAGGTGGTGCTAGTGAGGTCCTGTTACCAGTGATTACTGGTTGTGTGCTATTTTGTGCTATATTCTATGTACTAAGTGCTATTTCTGAAAGTGCTACTTCCGATTCCTGACAGTGGTCCAGGTGGCCCTGTCTTGTAAATATCCCCTTGTAAATTCTGCCCGTGCCTCTGGCACATTGTAAAGTGTGTGTTTTATCTAATGTGTTTTGGTGTAATACAAAGGCTATTTTTATATAACCTTGTGTGGAGTTTCCTTTGTGGTGGGCCTTTGGTTGTTGTTGCTGGGGTGCGTGCGCAAATACTTAACTTACATCGCCTCCAAGTTTAGCCTTGCTGCTCGCGCCACGTTACCTAGAGGGTGAGTAGGGGTTATCTTGGCGTGTAACTCCCTTGCCCTGACTTGGGAGTGGTGGTCTCTGACTGACTTTGGCGAAAGCCCTGGCCAGCCGGGGATCCCATTTCCAACATTGGCGGCAAGCGGTGAGGATAAGGATTTGTGTTTGCCTTGTACCTTAGTAGCGGCTGGCTGCACCACAAAACTCTGCATTTTAGATGACCACATTTTAGGGGATTGTTTTTTGGAAGTTTCATATTTTCTTCTCCTGAAGGTATCATTGTGCAATTGTGTCCAGTACATTTGTCCCCCACCCTGCGCCCAGAGTCGGTACCTGTGTCACTTGTGGTCAGGTTGAGGAATCAGGGGTGGTAGAAACTGCCTTACCAGTCCGAGGGGAGGGTTGTGTGTGGATGAATGGTGTGTGGCACTAGGCAAGTGAGTGTGAGTTCTCTGGGGTAGAGAGCTTGCTGAACCTTGTGAATTGTGTACTCCTGTGTTAGCTCAGACCCCTAGGTTCCCTGTGTGATCTCTTCTTTAGAACGTCCGCCAGAATGGAGCCTGCTTTTGATTTCTGTGTTCTGTTTAGATACAGTATGGGAGAGTTGGTAAGGTTCTGTGAAGAGAGAGACATAGGGGTGGATGAGTTAGACACTCAGTCCGAACTTAGGAGCAGCCTGATCCTGTGGCAAAAGGGTCAGTGGGATCTTGAGCGCAGTGAGGAAAGGGCCCGGGCTTCACACCAGGAGGGTGGTGGGTCTGAGGGGAGCCCTGAAGATTCAGAAGAGGAGGAAGAAGATGATAGCACAGGGACGCCAGCAGATAGTGAGGACCCCAGAGATAGGGAGTCCCTTGCTGGGTCCAGCGTAGGAGGCAGCGCCTCATCCCTTTACCTGTCCCCAGAGGAGCTGGAAGATAGGAGGAGAGAAAGGGAGCACCAGCTGGCTTTAGAAAAGCTCAAGTTGGAGCATGCCCAGGCTATGGCACAGCTGGGCGTTAGAAAGCAACAGCTGGAGGTTACAAAGCAACAGCTGGAGACCGAGAGGGTCTTAGCGCAGGAAAGGATAGAGGAGGCTGAGAGGGCCGCCACCAGAGGCAAAGTAGCTCTGGAGGGTAGACTATCCCCTGCGCGCAGTGTTGAGTGTCTGGATCCCCCAGGGAGGGTTGGGTCCAGTGGTGGCAGCTATTTAAATCACAGTGTAGAAAGTCCCAGTTCCCAGAGTATGGTTCCTGTTTCCCCAGAGGAGGAGAATAGGTTGAGGTTTAGGAACCTTAGGAAACCGTCTCATCAGTCTTGGGAAGATTTTGTGGATGACTGTTGTGTAGCCCTGTGTGATTGGGTACGGGAGCCCACGAAATGTGATTGGGACATATTGTTCGACATGGTTCTCAGAGAGCAGTTCCTTGGTGTTTGTTGTCTAGAGTTGCGTCAGCACCTGTTGAGTTTGGAATGCGCTGATCCTGATGAGCTGGCGGAGGAAGCAGACCGCTGGGAAAGGGCCAGAGGTTCTGCAGAATCATTGGTGAGGGATTCCGAAAGTAGTGGTTCAGGGATCTTCCAGCCCAGCGTGGTGGAAGAGGCTCAGTGTAGCCCAGCTAGGTCCCAGGATAGCGAGGAGGGTGTAGGGGCTCACTGCCTGGCTCAGTGGAGCAGGAGTGAGGGGGAGACCGAGGTTCCCCAGACGCCCGAAGCCCTGCCTCAGGACTTGGATGGTTTCTTAAGGGAACACCAGGTTGGGGACCTAGGCTGTCCTGTTAGTCCATTTGAGGAGGATCTCCCAATGAGTAGAGGACCTGGAGCGTCTGTAACCAGAGCTCCTGTGGTTCGAGAGGCTGGCAGTACCGCTCCGGTAGGGAGGGTACAGGAGTCCAGAGTGAGGAGTGATTGGGGGAGTTCCCCAGTGGAAGGACCAGTGGGTCAGGGACTACCCAGTTGGGCTAGGTTCCCGTGTAGTGACCCGGGTGGTGCCACTTCTGGTCTGGGAGATCGTCACGCACTGTCAGGTGGACAGAGGGCGGGAGATCTGCACCAGACAGACAGTCACGCAACAGATGTGACATTTGTTAGCCTCAGGGGGATTGCGTGTGAATCCCCAGAAGTCCTGGAGTGCCAGGCAATTGTTCCACTGAAGGTTTTAGACCAGAGGTTGGAAGGCCAGGTTCAGGATCAGCCTGACCTGAAGGGTAGGATGACTGTAACCAGTGTCCTGACCGGTTCTTCTTCCAGAGGAACTTCTCCAGGTAGGAGAGGGCAGACCTCTGGAAGGGGGTGCAGATGGTGGGAGAGCCCACCTCTGACCCCGGTGCAACCTGAGTGGATAAGCCCTGGGTTGGAATGGCGTTCTAGGTGTACCCCTCGTCGGAGGAGGAGGAACCCTAGGAGAAGAGGTAAGGGGAGGAGAGCCTTCCCTGAGACTCCTGGTCCGCCTGAGGTTGTAGGCCCTAGGCTGGAGTACCAGTGGCAGTCTAGTCCTGTCTTGCAGACAGGAAGAGTGGAAAATGGCTCCTATGTGCCAGGGCCCCCGCTCTGCGAATTGGCATGGACCAGTGGCACCTGGGTGGCCCAGGGCCTGGTCCTGGCCGCGGACAGCTTGGGACTACCAGTGGGGTAGCCCAGTTGGTCCAGACAGTGTGTTTAGAAGGAATCCCATGGGTTCACCGTGGCATAGAACAGGAGGGTGTCCCTGCAGTTGCGGGCCCGCGTCCGTGTTCTATCGCCCCAAGCAGGGAAGTCCATCACGGTGGTGATTGGTCTCCCCTGCGTTTTGGCTGGAAGGGGGTTATGTTGGACTTTGGCCCTTAGGGCAGGTTCACCCCTAGACTTTTTGCTTGAAATGGTGACCTGGAGATGGTGATTTTTGGATTCTGCGCACTTTCACTGTGTCCCAGTGGAAAGTGCGTGCGCACTCTGAGTGCATGTGCTGAGCTAGGCCTGCCCGCCCATAGGAATGCATGGGGAATGTATGTGTCCCTGGTAGTTCCTGATGCATGGGGTGTACAGGCTTGAGTCTGGTATGAGTGAACTCGTGAGAGTGAATGCTGCGCAACGGTATGTGCGGCTTGTATGTGTCTAGTAGGGAAGCGCCATTTCTAGACATGGCTGTACGTGTGCTGTGAGGGTGCTGGCGTGTGATTGGCTGGAGCTGGCTGGCATGCCAGGCTTCAGGAAGTCTGGATGGGTCTGCCCGGTGGTGAGTGGGAGATTTGCATGAGTGATGTGTGGGAGGAGTGTACCTGTGTCCTGGATGGGCTGGGTTTTCCCCACACAATGCTGGCTCCGCCCCCCTGTGGTGTGTCTAATGATCCAAGCCCTGCCAGTGAATAGAGAGGGTGGTTGAAGTAAACAGAGTACTCAAGAACCAGCTGCGACTGGTTCCGCCCCCACCCTGCACCTTCAAACAAAGGAAAATACTGTATAAAAATGGGGCTGTGTCCCCACTGAAGTTGTTCTCTTCCAGGATCCTGAGGGGGCTGTTGCTGCTGCTGGGCCAGAGGACCGCCACTTGGGGTGTCTCCCTGCCTGGAGACCCAGTGTGCTGGCTCTGGGCCCAGCCTTGCCCCCCCCCTTGCCTGCCTGAAGGACTTTTAACTGGACCTGTGCTCTCCTAAAGCACCTGGGAGCGCTTTAGTGTCCATAGCGCTTAGGAGCGCTTTATTTTGCATATAGCGCTTGGGGAGCGCTTTAATTGCCTTTTAGCGCTGGGAGCGCTTTATTTTCATTTGGGCCTTCGCTGAAACCCTAGACCAAGGGGAGCTTTATGGCCTGCTAGCGCTCGGAGTGCTTTTCTCACCCCCTGCTTCTTTCCCCGGGATTTGCCTCAGCAGCGTGCCCAGAGCCGAGGAGGGAGGCTCGTCAGGGAGGCTGCTCTGCTATTGGCTGCTGAGTCAGCCTATGCCCAGAGAGAGAGAGAGGGGCAGGAAGTCTCTCCCCACACAGCCCAGAGCCGAGAAAGGAAGCCTACAAGCTGGTGAGTGGGGCCCCGGGGGCATTCCTTCTTTGAGCCCGGAGAGGCTCTGGCCTCATACTTGTTTTATAGCCCAGAGAGGGCTCTGGGGGCAGTTCCGGATTCCGAGTCCCAGAGAGGGGGACTCCAACGGCTGGGCACAAGTTTCACTCGAGCCCTGAGAGGCTCCCCACCCCATTTGGTGTTCGAGCCTAAGAGAGGCTCGAGGCACCCCCAGTGTTCCCGGGTCCCCCGTGAGGGACCCCAACAGCCCAGTGAGGCTGCACCTTTCTGCTTTTGAGCCCTGAGAGGCTCGAGGTGGCAGATTGATGAGAGGCTCGGGGGCATTTTGTTGCTGCAGAGCCTGTGAGGCTCCCACATCGTGTTCGCCCCACCAGTGTTCTGAGAGCCCAGCAAGGTTCCCACATTGGCCCCATTGTTGTTCTTGAGCCCTGGCAGGCTCAAACATTGTTGCGCCAGTTGCCCAGCACTTTGTGGGCAACTGCTACGTTTAGGCTCCTGGACATTGGACACAGGGCGTCCTAGCCCCAACAAGGCCAGAGGGCCTAGGGACAGTCACAGGTGGTGACTTAAGTGAGTTTGGCGCAATTGTACTTTCTATGCACCTCTGAATGTATTGTTTATGCGTCATGTGCCTTTACACCTCTGAATGAATGTCATGCATTGCATCATGTGTATGTTCTTACACCCCTACAGGTATTGTGATACATAGGTGGTTGTTTTCTCCCTAGTACAGGTGGTGCTAGTGAGGTCCTGTTACCAGTGATTACTGGTTGTGTGCTATTTTGTGCTATATTCTATGTACTAAGTGCTATTTCTGAAAGTGCTACTTCTGATTCCTGACAGTGGTCCAGGTGGCCCTGTCTTGTAAATATCCCCTTGTAAATTCTGCCCATGCCTCTGGCACATTGTAAAGTGTGTGTTTTATCTAATGTGTTTTGGTGTAATACAAAGGCTATTTTTATATAACCTTGTGTGGAGTTTCCTTTGTGGTGGGCCTTTGGTTGTTGTTGCTGGGGTGCATGCGCAAATACTTAACTTACATCGCCTCCAATTTAGCCTTGCTGCTCGCGCCACGTTACCTAGAGGGTGAGCTGGGGTTATCTTGGCGTGTAACTTCCTTGCCCTGACTTGGGAGTGGTGGTCTCTGACTGACTTTGGCGAAAGCCCTGGCCAGCCGGGGATCCCATTTCCAACAACTCCCCTTCCCTCATTCTCACTCTGTTAGCCTCATTCTCTCCGTCCCCTTAGTCTCTCACTCCTCTTCTGTCACACTCACTCCGTATAACTCAGACATACTCCCACACTCACCTTCTTTCGGACCTTCTCTTTTACGTTCCTTCCTCTCTCTTCCCTTGTTTCGCTCTTTCACACTTTTCTCTTCCCTTACTCTCCTTGCTCCACTTCACTAACTCCTTCTCTTACTCCCTCTGACCTGTTAGTTCTACACTTTCCTTCCCTTATTCTCTCTTTGTTAGCCTCATTCTCTCTGTCCCTTTAGTCTCTCACTCCTCTTCTATCACGCTCATTCCCTATAACACATCCATACTCCCACACTCACCTTCTTTCAAACCTTCTCCTTTACTTTCCTTCCTGTCTCTTCCCTTCTTTCGCTCCTTCACTCTTTTCCCTTCCCTTACTCTCTTTACTATACTTCACTAACTCCGTCTCTTACTACCTCTGTTCTCTTAGTTCTACACTCCCCTTCCCTCATTCTCTCTCTGTTAGCCTCATTCTCTCCGTCCCCTTAGTCTCTCACTCCTCTTCTGTCACACTCACTCCGTATAACTCAGCCATACTTCCACACTCACCTTCTTTCAGACCTTCTCCTTTACTTCCCTTCCTCTCTCTTCCCTTGTTTCGCTCTTTCACACTTTTCTCTTCCCTTACTCTCCTTACTCCACTTCACTAACTCCTTCTCTTACTCCCTCTGTCCTGTTAGTTCTACACTTTCCTTCCCTCATTCTCTCTCTGTTAGCCTCATTCTCTACGTCCTCTTAGTCTCTCACTCCTCTTCTGTCACACCCACTCCCTATGACTCAGCCATACTCCCACACTCACCTTATTTCAGACCTTCTCCTTTACTTTCCTTCCTCTCTCTTCCCTTGTTTCGCTCTTTCACTGTTTTCCCTTTCCTTACTCTCCTTTGTCCACTACACTAACCCTTTCTCTTACTCCCTGTCCTCTTAGTTCTACACTCCCCTTCCCTCATTCTCTCTCTGTTAGCCTTATTCTCTCCGTCCCCTTAGTCTCTCACACCTCTTCTGTCACTCTCACTCCCTATAACTCAGCTACACTCCCACACTTACCTTCTTTCAAATCGTCTCCTTTACTTTCCTTCCTGTCTCTTCCATTCTTTCGCTCCTTCACACTTTTCCCTTCCCTTACTCTCCTTACTCCACTTCACTAACTCCTTCTCTTACTCCCTCTGTCCTGTTAGTTCTACACTTTCCTTCCCTCATTCTCTCTCTGTTAGCCTCATTCTCTACGTCCTCTTAGTCTCTCACTCCTCTTCTGTCACACTCACTCCGTATAACTCAGCCATACTCCCACACTCACCTTCTTACAGACCTTCTCCTTTACTTTCCTTCCTCTCTCTTCCCTTGTTTCGCTCCTTCCCTTTTTCCCTTCCCTTACTCTCCTTACTCCACTTCACTAACTCCTTCTCTTACTCCCTCTGTCCTGTAAGTTCTACACTTTCCTTCCTTCATTCTCTCTCTGTTAGCCTCATTCTCTACGTCCTCTTAGTCTCTCACTCCTCTTCTGTCACACTCACTCCCTATAACTCAGCCATACTCCCACACTCACCTTCTTTCAGACCTTCTCCTTTACTTTCCTTCCTCTCTATTCCCTTGTTTCGCTCTTTCAACGTTTTCCCTTTCCTTACTCTCCTTTCTCCACTCCACTAACTCTTTCTCTTACTCCCTGTCCTCTTAGTTCTACACTCCCCTTCCCTCATTCTCTCTCTGTTAGCCTTATTCTCTCTGTCCCCTTAGTCTCTCACACCTCTTCTGTCACGCTCACTCCCTATAACTCAGCTACACTCCCACACTTACCTTCTTTCAAATCTTCTCCTTTACTTTCCTTCCTGTCTCTTCCCTTCTTTCGCTCCTTCACACTTTTCCCTTCCCTTACTCTCCTTACTCCACTTCACTAACTCCTTCTCTTACTCCCTCTGTCCTGTTAGTTCTACACTTTCCTTCCCTCATTCTCTCTCTGTTAGCCTCATTCTCTACGTCCTCTTAGTCTCTCACTCCTCTTCTGTCACACTCACTCCGTATAACTCAGCCATACTCCCACACTCACCTTCTTACAGACCTTCTCCTTTACTTTCCTTCCTCTCTCTACCCTTGTTTCGTTCCTTCCCTTTTTTCCCTTCCCTTACTCTCCTTACTCCACTTCACTAACTCCTTCTCTTACTCCCTCTGTCCTGTTAGTTCTACACTTTCCTTCCCTCATTCTCTCTTTGTTAGCCTCATTCTCGCTGTCCCTTTAGTCTCTCACTCCTCTTCTATCACGCTCATTCCCTATAACACATCCATACTCCCACACTCACCTTCTTTCAAACCTTCTCCTTTACTTTCCTTCCTGTCTCTTCCCTTCTTTCGCTCCTTCACTCTTTTCCCTTCCCTTACTCTCTTTACTATACTTCACTAACTCCGTCTCTTACTACCTCTGTCCTCTTAGTTCTACACTCCCCTTCCCTCATTCTCTCTCTGTTAGCCTCATTCTCTCCGTCCCCTTAGTCTGTCACTCCTCTTCTGTCACACGCACTCTGTATAACTCAGCCATACTTCCACACTCACCTTCTTTCAGACCTTCTCCTTTACCTCCCTTCCTCTCTCTTCCCTTATTTCGCTCTTTCACACTTTTCTCTTCCCTTACTCTCCTTACTCCACTTCACTAACTCCTTCTCTTACTCCCTCTGTCCTGTTAGTTCCACACTTTCCTTCCCTCATTCTCTCTCTGTTAGCCTCATTCTCTACATCCTCTTAGTCTCTCACTCCTTTTCTGTCACTCTCACTCCCTATAACTCAGCTACACTCCCACACTTACCTTCTTTCAAATCTTCTCCTTTACTTTCCTTCCTGTCTCTTCCCTTCTTTCGCTCCTTCACACTTTTCCCTTCCCTTACTCTCCTTACTCCACTTCACTAACTCCTTCTCTTACTCCCTCTGTCCTGTTAGTTCTACACTTTCCTTCCCTCATTCTCTCTCTGTTAGCCTCATTCTCTACGTCCTCTTAGTCTCTCACTCCTCTTCTGTCACACTCACTCCGTATAACTCAGCCATACTCCCACACTCACCTTCTTACAGACCTTCTCCTTTACTTCCCTTCTTCTCTCTTCCCTTATTTCGCTCTTTCACACTTTTCTCTTCCCTTACTCTCCTTACTCCACTTCACTAACTCCTTCTCTTACTCCCTCTGTCCTGTTAGTTCTACACTTTCCTTCCCTCATTCTCTCTCTGTTAGCCTCATTCTCTACGTCCTCTTAGTCTCTCACTCCTCTTCTGTCACACTCACTCCGTATAACTCAGTCATACTCCCACACTCACCTTCTTACAGACCTTCTCCTTTACTTTCCTTCCTCTCTCTTCCCTTGTTTCGCTCCTTCCCTTTTTCCCTTCCCTTACTCTCCTTACTCCACTTCACTAACTCCTTCTCTTACTCCCTCTGTCCTGTTAGTTCTACACTTTCCTTCCCTCATTCTCTCTTTGTTAGACTCATTCTCGCTGTCCCTTTACTCTCTCACTCCTCTTCTATCACGCTCATTCCCTATAACACATCCATACTCCCACACTCACCTTCTTTTAAACCTTCTCCTTTACTTTCCTTCCTGTCTCTTCCCTTCTTTCACTCCTTCACTCTTTTCCCTTCCCTTACTCTCCTTACTCTACTTCACTAACTCCGTCTCTTACTCCCTCTGTCCTGTTAGTTCTATACTTTCCTTCCCTCATTCTCTCTCTGTTAGCCTCATTCTCTAAGTCCTCTTAGTCTCTCACTCCTCTTCTGTCACACTCACTCCGTATAACTCAGCCATACTCCCACACTCACCTTCTTTCAGACCTTCTCCTTTACTTTCCTTCCTCTCTCTTCCCTTGTTTCGCTCTTTCACACTTTTCCGTTTCCTTACTCTCCTTACTCCACTTTACTAACTCCTTCTCTTTCTTCCTCTGTCCTCTTAGTGCTACACTCCCCTTCCCTCATTCTCACTCTGTTAGCCTCATTCTCTCCGTCCCCTTAGTCTCTCACTCCTCTTCTGTCACACTCACTCCGTATAACTCAGCCATACTCCCACAATCACCTTCTTTCAGACCTTCTCCTTTACGTTCCTTCCTCTCTCTTCCCTTGTTTCGCTCTTTCACACTTTTCTCTTCCCTTACTCTCCTTGCTCCACTTCACTAACTCCTTCTCTTACTCCCTCTGTCCTGTTAGTTCTACACTTTCCTTCCCTCATTCTCTCTTTGTTAGCCTCATTCTCTCTGTCCCTTTAGTCTCTCACTCCTCTTCTATCACGCTCATTCCCTATAACACATCCATACTCCCACACTCACCTTCTTTCAAACCTTCTCCTTTACTTTCATTCCTGTCTCTTCCCTTCTTTCGCTCCTTCACTCTTTTCCCTTCCCTTACTCTCTTTACTATACTTCACTAACTCCGTCTCTTACTACCTCTGTCCTCTTAGTTCTACACTCCCATTCCCTCATTCTCTCTCTGTTAGCCTCATTCTCTCCGTCCCCTTAGTCTGTCACTCCTCTTCTGTCACACTCACTCCGTATAACTCAGCCATACTTCCACACTCACCTTCTTTCAGACCTTCTCCTTTACTTCCCTTCCTCTCTCTTCCCTTATTTCGCTCTTTCACACTTTTCTCTTCCCTTACTCTCCTTACTCCACTTCACTAACTCCTTCTCTTACTCCCTCTGTCCTGTTAGTTCCACACTTTACTTCCCTCATTCTCTCTCTGTTAGCCTCATTCTCTACGTCCTCTTAGTCTCTCACTCCTCTTCTGTCACACTCACTCCCTATGACTCAGCCATACTCCCATACTCACCTTCTTTCAGACCTTCTCCTTTACTTTCCTTCCTCTCTCTTCCCTTGTTTCGCTCTTTCACTGTTTTCCCTTTCCTTACTCTCCTTTCTCCACTACACTAACTCTTTCTCTTACTCCCTGTCCTCTTAGTTCTACACTCCCCTTCCCTCATTCTCTCTCTGTTAGCCTTATTCTCTCCGTCCCCTTAGTCTCTCACACCTCTTCTGTCACTCTCACTCCCTATAACTCAGCTACACTCCCACACTTACCTTCTTTCAAATCTTCTCCTTTACTTTCCTTCCTGTCTCTTCCCTTCTTTCGCTCCTTCACACTTTTCCCTTACCTTACTCTCCTTACTCCACTTCACTAACTCCTTCTCTTACTCCCTCTGTCCTGTTAGTTCTACACTTTCCTTCCCTCATTCTCTCTCTGTTAGCCTCATTCTCTACGTCCTCTTAGTCTCTCACTCCTCTTCTGTCACACTCACTCCGTATAACTCAGCCATACTCCCACACTCACCTTCTTACAGACCTTCTCCTTTACTTTCCTTCCTCTCTCTTCCCTTGTTTCGCTCCTTCCCTTTTTCCCTTCCCTTACTCTCCTTACTCCACTTAACTAACTCCTTCTCTTACTCCCTCTGTCCTGTTAGTTCTACACTTTCCTTCCCTCATTCTCTCTCTGTTAGCCTGATTCTCTACGTCCTCTTAGTCTCTCACTCCTCTTCTGTCACACTCACTCCCTATAACTCAGCCATACTCCCACACTCACCTTCTTTCAGACCTTCTCCTTTACTTTCCTTCCTCTCTCTTCCCTTGTTTCGCTCTTTCACTGTTTTCCCTTTCCTTACTCTCCTTTCTCCACTACACTAACTCTTTCTCTTACTCCCTGTCCTCTTAGTTCTACACTCCCCTTCCCTCATTCTCTCTCTGTTAGCCTTATTCTCTCTGTCCCCTTAGTCTCTCACACCTCTTCTGTCACGCTCACTCCCTATAACTCAGCTACACTCCCACACTTACCTTCTTTCAAATCTTCTCCTTTACTTTCCTTCCTCTCTCTTCCCTTCTTTCGCTCCTTCACACTTTTCCCTTCCCTTACTCTCCTTACTCCACTTCACTAACTCCTTCTCTTACTCCCTCTGTCCTGTTAGTTCTACACTTTCCTTCCCTCATTCTCTCTTTGTTAGCCTCATTCTCGCTGTCCCTTTAGTCTCTCACTCCTCTTCTATCACGCTCATTCCCTATAACACATCCATACTCCCACACTCACCTTCTTTCAAACCTTCTCCTTTACTTTCCTTCCTGTCTCTTCCCTTCTTTCGCTCCTTCACTCTTTTCCCTTCCCTTACTCTCTTTACTATACTTCACTAACTCCGTCTCTTACTACCTCTGTTCTCTTAGTTCTACACTCCCCTTCACTCATTCTCTCTCTGTTAGCCTCATTCTCTCCGTCCCCTTAGTCTGTCACTCCTCTTCTGTCACACTCACTCCATATAACTCAGCCATACTTCCACACTCACCTTCTTTCAGACCTTCTCCTTTACTTCCCTTCCTCTCTCTTCCCTTATTTCGCTCTTTCACACTTTTCTCTTCCCTTACTCTCCTTACTCCACTTCACTAACTCCTTCTCTTACTCCCTCTGTCCTGTTAGTTCCACACTTTCCTTCCCTCATTCTCTCTCTGTTAGCCTCATTCTCTACGTCCTCTTAGTCTCTCACTCCTCTTCTGTCACACTCACTCCCTATGACTCAGCCATACTCCCACACTCACCTTCTTTCAGACCTTCTCCTTTACTTTACTTCCTCTCTCTTCCCTTGTTTCGCTCTTTCACTGTTTTCCCTTTCCTTACTCTCCTTTCTCCACTACACTAACTCTTTCTCTTACTCCCTGTCCTCTTAGTTCTACACTCACCTTCCCTCATTCTCTCTCTGTTAGCCTTATTCTCTCCGTCCCCTTAGTCTCTCACACCTCTTCTGTCACTCTCACTCCCTATAACTCAGCTACACTCCCACACTTACCTTCTTTCAAATCTTCTCCTTTACTTTCCTTCCTGTCTCTTCCCTTCTTTCGCTCCTTCACACTTTTCCCTTCCCTTACTCTCCTTACTCCACTTCACTAACTCCTTCTCTTACTCCCTCTGTCCTGTTAGTTCTACACTTTCCTTCCCTCATTCTCTCTCTGTTAGCCTCATTCTCTACGTCCTCTTAGTCTCTCACTCCTCTTCTGTCACACTCACTCCGTATAACTCAGCCATACTCCCACACTCACCTTCTTACAGACCTTCTCCTTTACTTTCCTTCCTCTCTCTTCCCTTGTTTCGCCCCTTCCCTTTTTCCCTTCCCTTACTCTCCTTACTCCACTTAACTAACTCCTTCTCTTACTCCCTCTGTCCTGTTAGTTCTACACTTTCCTTCCCTCATTCTCTCTCTGTTAGCCTGATTCTCTACGTCCTCTTAGTCTCTCACTCCTCTTCTGTCACACTCACTCCCTATAACTCAGCCATACTCCCACACTCACCTTCTTTCAGACCTTCTCCTTTACTTTCCTTCCTCTCTCTTCCCTTGTTTGGCTCTTTCACTGTTTTCCCTTTCCTTACTCTCCTTTCTCCACTACACTAACTCTTTCTCTTACTCCCTGTCCTCTTAGTTCTACACTCCCCTTCCCTCATTCTCTCTTGTTAGCCTTATTCTCTCTGTCCCCTTAGTCTCTCACACCTCTTCTGTCACGCTCACTCCCTATAACTCAGCTACACTCCCACACTTACCTTCTTTCAAATCTTCTCCTTTACTTTCCTTCCTCTCTCTTCCCTTCTCTCGCTCCTTCACACTTTTCCCTTCCCTTACTCTCCTTACTCCACTTCACTAACTCCTTCTCTTACTCCCTCTGTCCTGTTAGTTCTACACTTTCCTTCCCTCATTCTCTCTTTGTTAGCCTCATTCTCGCTGTCCCTTTAGTCTCTCACTCCTCTTCTATCACGCTCATTCCCTATAACACATCCATACTCCCACACTCACCTTCTTTTAAACCTTCTCCTTTACTTTCCTTCCTGTCTCTTCCCTTCTTTCGCTCCTTCACTCTTTTCCCTTCCCTTACTCTCCTTACTCTACTTCACTAACTCCGTCTCTTACTCCCTCTGGCCTGTTAGTTCTACACTTTCCTTCCCTCATTCTCTCTCTGTTAGCCTCATTCTCTACGTCCTCTTAGTCTCTCACTCCTCTTCTGTCACACTCACTCCGTATAACTCAGCCATACTCCCACACTCACCTTTACAGACCTTGTCCTTTACTTTCCTTCCTCTCTCTTCCCTTGTTTCGCTCCTTCCCTTTTTTCCCTTCCCTTACTCTCCTTACTCCACTTCACTAACTCCTTCTCTTACTCCCTCTGTCCTGTTAGTTCTACACTTTCCTTCCCTCATTCTCTCTTTGTTAGCCTCATTCTCGCTGTCCCTTTAGTCTCTCACTCCTCTTCTATCACGCTCATTCCCTATAACACATCCATACTCCCACACTCACCTTCTTTTAAACCTTCTCCTTTACTTTCCTTCCTGTCTCTTCCCTTCTTTCGCTCCTTCACTCTTTTCCCTTCCCTTACTCTCCTTACTCTACTTCACTAACTCCGTCTCTTACTCCCTCTGTCCTGTTAGTTCTACACTTTCCTTCCCTCATTCTCTCTCTGTTAGCCTCATTCTCTACGTCCTCTTAGTCTCTCACTCCTCTTCTGTCACACTCACTCCGTATAACTCAGCCATACTCCCACACTCACCTTTACAGACCTTGTCCTTTACTTTCCTTCCTCTCTCTTCCCTTGTTTCGCTCCTTCCCTTTTTTCCCTTCCCTTACTCTCCTTACTCCACTTCACTAACTCCTTCTCTTACTCCCTCTGTCCTGTTAGTTCTACACTTTCCTTCCCTCATTCTCTCTTTGTTAGCCTCATTCTCGCTGTCCCTTTAGTCTCTCACTCCTCTTCTATCACGCTCATTCCCTATAACACATCCATACTCCCACACTCACCTTCTTTTAAACCTTCTCCTTTACTTTCCTTCCTGTCTCTTCCCTTCTTTCGCTCCTTCACTCTTTTCCCTTCCCTTACTCTCCTTACTCTACTTCACTAACTCCGTCTCTTACTCCCTCTGTTCTCTTAGTTCTACACTCCCCTTCCCTCATTCTCTCTCTGTTAGCCTCATTCTCTCCTTCCCCTTAGTCTCTCACTCCTCTTCTGTCACACTCAATCCGTATAACTCAGCCATACTCACACACTCACCTTCTTTCAGACCTTCTCCTTTACTTCCCTTCCTCTCTCTTCCCTTGTTTCGCTCTTTCACACTTTTCTCTTCCCTTACTCTCCTTACTCCACTTCACTAACTCCTTCTCTCACTCCCTCTGTCCTGTTAGTTCTACACTTTCCTTCCCTCATTCTCTCTCTGTTAGCCTCATTCTCTACGTCCTCTTAGTCTCTCACTCCTCTTCTGTCACACTCACTCCCTATAACTCAGCCATACTCCCACACTCACCTTCTTTCAGACCTTCTCCTTTACTTTCCTTCCTCTCTCTTCCCTTGTTTCGCTCTTTCACTGTTTTCCCTTTCCTTACTCTCCTTACTCCACTTTACTAACTCCTTCTCTTTCTTCCTCTGTCCTCTTAGTGCTACACTCCCCTTCCCTCATTCTCACTCTGTTAGCCTCATTCTCTCCGTCCCCTTAGTCTCTCACTCCTCTTATGTCACACTCTGTGATGTATTCCTATAGGTTCTGAATCGATCCCCCTATTCCTGACCCTATTCTGGTTAACAAACCAACAAGTTAACTAGCAGTCGGCCCATGAGGCAGCAAACCCCCATGATGCAGATACCGTTATCTGACGAAGCCACACTACGGCACAGGAACGTGTTATCTGATTAGGTCATAACGCTTGCGATCTAATTAGACAAGCGATATTCCTCCAGCCCCTGATAAGGCATACGGAGTTCTCATAACAAATCAAACCTATGACAACCTGGGAAAAACCCTGTGGCCATTGTTTTGATTTCACCGAGAACTTCAGCAAAAGAATGTGCTAACGACCTGGTCGTATGACATCCTTATTGACGTATCTATGTCCATCCTTACGTCAATCTCGGCACCTTAAAGGTATAAATATTACCGATATTGCCCTATGCAAACACACGCGGTGGTGACGAGACGGAGCAGCCATACTTTCCGAAGCCCAGAGCAGAGCAGACCCCGCTGGCGCAGCCCCGCCTTCCTGACGCGCTGAGAACGAGACGCGCTGCTTTCTCCTGCCGAGAAATCCAGCACCGGCGTTTCCGGGTAGCCCTCGCAGGCAGCCTGGAATATCGAGAGCAGAGAAGAGAGATACCATCCCTCATTCATCCTAACTTCCAGGTACAGAACTGAATAACCCCTCACAGAGAATTCTTTAGTCAGTCACTTGGCAAAAACAAACTTAACTTAAACTGTAACTTTCTATTCCCGCCCACGTATTAGACTTAGGTCAGGTACACGGGGTAGGCTTATTTAGAAACACCAGTTGAGTACGTTTAGTCAAATGTATATGTGTATGTAATATATTTTATTCATTTTAAACCTTCATATGGCTTAGAAACCATATCAATGTTTTTACAGTATTATTTTATACTTCTGCTTCTAATGTATGCACTTTACTTAACCATAAGTATTGCAATAATATCGATCCATTTCTCTTGTACGAGAAAAGAGACTGATCAATAAATAACACCTTTTTATTGAACACGCCCATCTCTTCCTTTTCTCTACATTCTGATGAGACTAAGAATGCACGTACTGACTGAGTAAAATAAATTGCCTTTTGTTCACACGACTCTCGAGATACACTCTTGATTAGGGGAGAGCAAAGTTGTCATGTTCTATGGTTGTCAGAAACTAAATCCCTTCTTGTCTAATCAGGGAAGTTAATTCCTTCCTGAACATTCGAGAAAGTTTCTAGTGAACTCTGAGCTAGCTGGCAAACCCAAAACTTTAAGTCTAATATCGACAGTAGTAGACCTAGTTAACGTCTGTCTAGGCCTATACTATTGAAGGTATTATTCCAATGCGCAGAGCCTATTGGGATAATAGGAACTACACTACATGGCGCCCAACGCATTTGGAAAGGGCGATAAAACTAACGTAAGACATTTAGAGTAACTCAGTCGTGCTTTCTCACTCAGACCCCTTTTTTCCCATTATACTCCAAAGACGTCTGGAGTGGGTGAAAGGTCATATCCGCCAGACCTCGCAGGAGGGAACTTTTATGTATGGTTCTTGGTATAGTCAACGTTGAAGGATACACAGTCCCAAAATATTGTGCATCTAATCTTTGTTTCCATAAGAAACCTGATCTGCAAACAAAAGAAATAACCATCCTGTCGGTAAAATGGTAGACAGTGATGAGGAAAGAGAGGCAGTTAGATTAGCAACTGAACTCGCAGAAGCTGATACTGCACTACAAGAAGCAGACCCGGATATAATACTCATCCCGGTCATCAAAAGGAAATCTATAACCTTAAAACTTATAGAAAATGGAGTGACACCTAGAGGTGGTACAGTCATATTCGTAATTGAGGCACACGAATATCGGCAGACAGAGGTATACTATGCATGGATACATTTTCCAGCAGCAAATGCTGTAACAAAGTACTTCCACTATTACAAAATAGATGAACCTCCTGAAACGTACACTCCTTTCGAGGAGGTGGAAGTACCACTCAAATTTCAAGAGCACCTGCTCTTATTTGATGGCGCCCTAAAACATAATAATCACATCACCAGGCTCGGTCCTTTAGGTAGACCAGGAGCAACGTGGCCGGTCCTAGCCGGATACACACCACATCCAGACATCGATGGGATGTCTGCAGCAAACCTTTTAACACAGCTAAAACAACTAATAAAAATACACAGACAATTAGTCCAGTATGTGATGCGGACTTCAACAATTCAGCCAGCGATTAAAATTCCACAGCTGACCCCTCACCAGGGGAACACAAATAAAATTACACCACAGAACATACAATCCTGCCTAGGTAAAGTACCGGCTAAACGGGAACAAATACCATTCTGGTTGGCACAAAACATCACCCAAATAGAGGCGGTGTTTCCTGACACCACCCCATTAGAAAAACACAGGATTCTGACTATCTGTCTTCCAATGGGAATCGCACCACACATTGAGGACTGTGACACTTGGGGTACAGTCTTCGCTTCCATCTACACAAAAACGCACGGTGTTCCATCCATTTCAGTAATACCAGATGTGCTAAAACAAATTCAAGACGAATACGGTCCAGAACCCGCTTTAACTCTTGGTATGAAATTACTAAAAGACTTCAAGCAGGTCTCGGCTATATTATTAGCCAACATAAAAGGTGAAGCAGCAAACGTGGCGATCCGCCAGAGGTTAAAGGAGACAGATATAGCAGACCAACCAGCTGAAATTGCCAGAATCATAGAAAAATCCTATGAGGAACTAGGTAGAGATAGTTTAGGTGGAATACCAGTAAAACCACAACTGATTGAAAGTCCTGAAAAAATATTTTTTAATAATAACTCAACATCACAGAAAAAGAGCTGGGATGGAAACAAACAATCCAATCCTAAAGAAAAGAAATTCCAGTCCAGAGGAAGGTCTCCTAGGCGAAGAGAAAAATCTCCGAACCAAAGACACAGGTCACCGCAGAGTGACCCCTCTGGGAAAAGATATAACCTTAGAAATAGGGATAATATAAAAAAGCCTGATAGATATCAAGACATTGATACACGTCCCTCTCAATCTTTTCAGACTTCCTCGCAGAAATCGGAAAGAAGAGGACGATCAGAACAAAGAGAAGAGCACGCCAAGTCCAAAGACAAGGAACCTGCTCAGCTAAAAAAGAAATTACAATTTCCAAAAAAGAAGGTAGCCAGTATCAAGGTAGTTAACAATGCCGAGAATACTGAGGACACAACTGAAAAACGGAGAATGGGCTCAGACAATGCTAGACAGCGCAGCAGAAGTGAGCATAGCTCGCAAAGTCCTTATGAATCATCTGGAGACAGTGGACACGAATGAATATCTTCAAGTGGAAACGGCAGACACCAGAGTTAGCAAACCTCACAAAATATACGAAATAACATTACGTATAGAGGGAGATAAGACTAGAAAAATAAGGGGACTATTTTGGGATAATCTCTCCAAGGGCTATGACATCCTTCTAGCTGAAAAAGACTGGCCACCAGAGTTTGTCAGGGAGTGCCCTCATGGCGAAGAAATAATTATGCCTGCCTTCTCAAATCACATCCCAATTCATAAAAAATACACACTTGCCAGAAAGTGGGCAGTAGCTCAAGCTCCTGCTTTATATAAAAATCACGTAGGATGGGATGAGGACTCCCCTCCTCACAAAATCCAGTTAAAATCACAACCTACTGCACAAAGGCAGTACCCAATTAAGCAAGAAGCTAAAAAACAGGTAAAAGAAATCCTAGATCAGCTAGAATACCAGGGGGTGATTGAAACTTGCACCTCACAAATGAACAACCCTTTGTTTCCGGTCTCCAAACAAGACAATTCATATCGTCTAGTTTTGGATTACCGACACCTTAACTCATGTTGCAAAACTTTTGCAGTGCAAAATTCGCATAGTGCTGCACTAATGAATAACATAGTGCGCAAAAAATACAAAACAACATTAGACATTTCTAATGGATTCTTTTGTCAAAACATAGCACCAGAGAGCAGATATTTGTCTGCGTTCTCAATAAATGGCACTCAAAAACTATTCTGTCGGTTAGCCCAGGGGTACAAAAACAGCCCGGGGGTATTCTCAGCGAGAGTAACAGAATTACTACAAATATATGACGACGAAGCATTATCGTATGTCGACGACATATACTTAACAGATGATGACTTGGAGACTCACTTGAAAAGAGTGAACACCATAATACTTGGGTTCGCAGCAGAGGGTTACAAATTCAACTTTAAAAAATCCAGAATTGCCCATCTGACAGTCCTGTTCTTAGGATATGAATTATCAAGTGAAGGTAAAAGCCTGGCTGACAATTTTCTAGAAAAATGTGCCGTCCTCCAAGCACCTAGAACACTAAAAAACCTACAGTCAATTCTAGGCTTCCTAAATTTCGGAAGAACATACATTGCAAATTACGCAGAAAGGGTCAAACCCCTTTATGATCTGATAAAACCAGATTTTAAAAGATCTAATTGGACTCAAATACACACAGAAATCCTGAGATCCTTACAAACAGACATGCTAATTAAAACAAAATTAGAAACACGTGATAACACACGCAATCTTGTGATTCGAGTCATCCCAGGGAGATGCGGATTCACATACCTGACCTCGAATGAGGGAGAAAAGGTACCAATTGCATTCAAATCACACTTGTACACTAAGGCTGAAATGAAATTCAGCCCAACGGAAAAAATTCTAACTGCAACACAGACAGCTATAGCAAAAGAACGAGCCCTGGCACAAGGTAAACGAATAATAATCGTGACACCGATACCGGCCTTAGAGGCTGTAACAAAAGCAAGCATTCCGAATGCTAAAGCGCTCCATCCGAGATGGATACAATGGGCTAATTCTCTTGCTGCAACAGACGTGGCGTACAAATTTGATCCTTACTTAAAAACACAAGAATTTCTCCAATATGAATTTGAATGTCCTCCACCTACCGAAATTCTGCCTCTAGAACACTACGGCTGTATAATATATACAGACGGATCAGCACAACCCGCAGTGGGGGGTAAGCAAGCTTACAGTGCTGCGTGCGCGATCGTTAAAGGTCGCTGGCACGAAGGAAAATTTAAACCATCAATCACTAAAACACAATCTTTAGGAGATTGTACAGCTCAGCGAGCTGAACTACTGGCGTTCAAGATGGCGCTTGAAAATACCGATCGAGAATTCCCCACACTCATAGTGTGCGATTCGTATTATTGCGTTCAGTCTTACAATGAATACTTGCAGATCTGGCTTCAGAATGGTTTCAAGGATGCGAAAGGTGGCACAATCAAGCATAAAATGCTCTGGGAACAAGTAGTTCTTTTACAAAAAGAACTACCAAAGACTCACGTGATACATACGCTGA
This sequence comes from Lissotriton helveticus, assembly GCF_964261635.1. Taxonomy (NCBI): domain Eukaryota; kingdom Metazoa; phylum Chordata; class Amphibia; order Caudata; family Salamandridae; genus Lissotriton; species Lissotriton helveticus. Next base: position 52,861 of record NW_027612050.1, on the reverse strand, counting down.
GTCATCAACGTGATGGCGTTCACGTTGCAGGGAATTCATTGGCTGATGAGGCCGCGAAGGCAGCTGTGCAAACGGCTTCCGTAGCTGCCATCACCCGGTCAAAAACAAAAATAGACAGCGAAATATTACAAGCTGTCAGCGCTACAGAAAAGGATTCGATAGAAACACTCCCGAAAGGCTTTCCTGTAAAATACTCATACATAACTGATACAAACAATGTTCCTTTTGTTCGAATCCCTGGATTGGGGGATAGGGCAATTCCAAACATGGAACATAGGTTAGGACTTATAATAGCGGCACACGAAGGGCTTGCTTCTATACATGCTGGCGTCTCAGCCACAGTATCATTATTAAAACAGAGATACTGGTGGCCACAAATGAGAAGACAAACAAGGAATTATGTTTTAGAATGTGAAATATGTCAAAAAATGAAAGTATCAACGGTGAGACGTCCAGCACAGACGCCCCTTCTAATCTCGGATAAACCATTAGCCTGTGTTTACCTAGACCACTGTGGTCCCTTACAAAGGGATGGTAACTATAAATATATCTTGGTTGCAGTGGACTCATGTACGAGATTCATATGGATGTGGCCCCAGCGAACGGCTGACGCCAGAACTGTTATAAAAGATTTGCGAGTCTTTATCGGCACATACGCAATTGGCATGCTGCATTCAGACCACGGTCCTGCTTTTAGCTCTCGGGCTTATAAGGAGGCCATGGTCAGCATGGGCGTGGCATTGCGGTACTCTTGTCCATTTCACCCTGAGGGGAACGGAATTGTTGAAAGAAAAAACTGTGACATAAAGCAATCTATAACGGCAAAGGTATTAGGTTCGGGAGCTGGGTGGGTCAAACATCTAATAAGTGTCCAACGTAGTCTAAATAACTTGCCAAGAAATTCTCTGAAGGGATTCAGTCCGTACGAATTATTATTTGGAACTAGGATGTTGATCTCTGACCTTGATAGTCAGACTTCAGTGGTGAAAGAAAAAAGCTTTGATATCAAAGACCGTTTGGCTATTTTGCAGGACTTAAACAAAACAAGAAAAGACCTGAGCAACATAAAGTTGAAACAACAGCCAACAACCACTGAAGAACCACCACCTGTCCCAGCAAGACCTGTCTGGATTCCAAAAGTCGGGGGTCTAGTCAGAGAAAAGATCGCGGTAAAGAAGGAATTTGGGCCTTCTTACAGAAAAGCAGTTCCTGTCTTGTCTGTCAACAGGACAAGATCAGTTGTACTACCGCCACTTGCTGGTAAAAAGGAGAACCGAGTTGTATCCATCGACCTGGTAAAACCACAATCATGTGGCCGATAACAAATAGTAGGCCAAGTGGACTCCCAATAAGTAGCAGAACACCAAGGTTTGCTACCAGTACAGAGGTTCTAACTAAGAGGTTAATCACTTTCGAAACACCTACAAAAGAACAACAAGGACTATGCAACAATGCAATGGAACTTAGACCTCTGAAAACCCAAATAAAAACATTTAGCAGAGACACACCAATCTATAATGAAGTACCAAGTGCAAATGCAAGAAACAGTGATCCTGAACCAATTGGAACAATTGATAGAACTGCATCCGGCTACTTCATAAACTTCGATGATTCCTCCGAAGGCTTCAGTGAATCAAAGACACAGCCATCATCAAAAACCTTTAAAGATAAAGCTAAAGAACTTTTGAAACAACTGAAAGAAACATATTTGGTTTCTCCATGGCTCGAATTTTGGGTGGGTTTTGGTGCATTTATCCTCATACTTTGGCTCATCATGGTACTTACTTTGGGACGCTTCATTGAGGGAAAATATGCTAAAATGGACACAGCAAGTCAGAAAATCAACTTGATCCTCAAACCACACACATCTTCACACGTCGAGAAAAGAGAACTTTCTTCAGCCAACTTCACAGCCAATCCTATACCGGGTGGGGTAGCATGGGACAACACAGACTATGAAATTTATGGTCCGGTCGAAATCCTGAAATATCCACACCAAATTAAGATCTCATTGAGTGACTTTGTAAAACCAAGCTCTTTTGCTGATGATTGGGACTTTGAAAGCATTAATAATATGATGTCTGACTTAGTAATGTCTGCTAAATTTACCAAACATGATTATTTGCAGGGTTCTACAAATTATGATAGTATGTACTGTTATAACCATTATGGTAACCATTTTCTACATAGATCTGCACAACCTAGAAATGTTTTAAATTATAATCAATGGGAACATTGTGCAACACCTCCAAAAGGGAGCTCAAGAACCGTTTACGACAAATATTCATACTTTTCAGGTTTTAACATAAGTAATGCTGAAACATTTTATTTCAAATTGTCAAATAAGACAGGGACAAAGACCATGATAACAAACACAAAATTGATATATTCGGACTCATTCTTTGAACAAATGAATACTTTTGGTTTTGATTATTGGGACAAAAATGTTGAATTGAAAAGTGTTTGGGGCACAAAAGAATGGCAAGTACAGGGTATAGAATCTTTGTTTAGAGCCTGCATGATCCCAGAACAAATTATATTTTTAAATGACACTGTTCAACAAACTACCTGTCTTGGCCTAGCCAAAATTAAAGACTTAAATAAACCGTCTATTCCAAAACCAACAATGTACAGCAATACCTCTACAGATGAGGAGATAGACGTAAATTATGTATTGAACCAAAACAGAACACATCCTGATTGCAAACAGTGGTTGATCTGGCCCACAGATACTAATAACTGTCAAGACAGATTCCTGAACAAAACACAGGGGTTCAAAATGACCAGGCCAGACCCTAGATATCCTCAAAGACATCACCCAGGGATAATAACCACCTACAGTGTGGGCAAATTATGCCTTCAATGGCTACAAACTTCCACACTGGCAGAAATTAAGCAACACCTAACTTTACTTACTGATGGTGCTGACTTGCGTGATTTCACTATGGGACCACGCAAACAGCGTCAAAAGCGATTCATAGCAGCCTCTGTATATGCAGCATACAATGAGGCCTGGAAGGTTACTCAAATTGAAACAGCAGAGAGAATACGGGAAATTGACCGTATTAATTTGGAAAAATCACTTTCTGTAGTGGACAATGGGTTAATGACTCTGTCCTCCAGAATTTTTTCTTTGGACAGCATTGTGTCTTCAGCAATCGACATATTATCGCAAGACTTACTGTTATTACAACACGGTCAGTCCCAATTGCGTTCTATTGTACAGCTTGGCTGGACGTTACAAAATCTGCGTTCAGGCTATGTGCCTTGGCGTTTAATCAACACAACGTCACTATTCTATATCTTTAACCTTACTGATAGACAAATCAGTATGGCCCAAAAGGGAGCTGATTATACAATCCTGAGCATTGAGAAACTTGAGAGATTACCAGTGACAATGTCAGAACGACCTGTCAGTGAATGGATAATACATGGAATAATAAATATTCCAATTTCAACCTTCAGGTTTCAATACTGCCAAAAATATATACAGGCTGGCATGTACGAGAAATTGGGAAAAGGGTACATAAGAACAACATGGAACCTGCCCTATTCACATGCATGTGTCAGTAATAAAGGACAGAAAGTGTTTCTTAGTGGCAATAATTGTGCAATGTCACTAAGCGGTACACTTCTGTGTAACGGAATTAGTTTGCACGGAGCCTGTGAAGGGAACTCAAATAACCTTTCATGTCACCAGCAAGGCGCACCTGCAACAGAGATAGAACCATTCTTTCAAAGGCTCTATAATGGGAGTTACATTCTAATTGTAGACCACAGATGCTGTAGTCTTATGCCCGGGACTCCTTATCTCGTAACTACGACTGCGAAGGTCAAGTGCTGTGGACACTCATTGTTCCCCAGCTCCTTTCCAGACAGGGAGGCAAGGGCATGGCCCAACTTGAAAATTACTTCTATTCGAATAGATACTTTAAGCAGAATGAAAACAGTGCTTCTTCAGACGCCTACTAGGCTCACGTCATCAAAAGAAACGTATGATCTCCAAGTCGCAAGGACGACTACAGAGATACATTCATTGTTATCAACTAATTCCCCCATACATTTCGCAGAAATCCTGAATGAAATCTTAAATATTTCTATTACCAGTGGGGTCTCACAAGTATTTAAGACAGTATTTTCGATGGCATTAACACCATTCAAAGCCATACTGGGTATTTTTCCAGACTTCGTCCATTCGATTTTTGGCGGACTTCCCCTCATTCTAGGACTGATTGCAGGAATCCTATTCCTAGTCCTTATTTTTCGTTATGGCAAACCATGTCACAGACAAAACACCTGCGACAAGGGAAGAAACAATCCTAGCCATTGGATACCGGGACCGGATATCAAGAATCCTGGGACTATCCCGGCTTAGAGACCTGAACATGACTTGGTTTCTATCATTTCGACCTATGTGGCAACGATGTGTTTTACCTGTATTAAGGTGCCTGCTATGCGGAGAAGAATGCGTGTTAGACACCTGTCTGACGCTACAATCGGATGCGCCAATGGATGCAGAAACATTGTTGAGCCCAATCAAGGTTCATGCTTTGTGCTGCCCTCAACGGCTACCAATCCTGATGACGGCATTCGTGGAAGCTTCACCACTACGATTAAGGGGTAGTGAAGTTCAAGATGAAAGCAGCATCGATCAGGTACGACCTTCTGTCAGCAATTCAAATCAGAATGTCAATGGAGACAATCATGCGCATGAATGCATGGTTACACCTATTTCCGAGCTAGTGGAACTCTCCCAGGAAGCTGTTGACAACTTTTTCGAAAGCCTAAATGATATGATGTTCTCACCAGAGCAGAAATAGAGACTTTTGAACAAGCTCGTACACGGCGTTCCCTGAATTTGGCCTTCAACTTTAATACTAAAAGCACATGAACACTTTTCCCTCCAGTTCACGGACAGCATTTTTTCAACAGCCTCAAAATATTTTTGCATATTTTTCCGGACACTATCTTCTGCTTAAAGTAAGAACTATTCTTGGAGAACTAAGATTTCTAAACTTAGATAGCTTATAGACTTATAGCTTATAGACATTAGCTGCCCGCTGGTATGTTCATTGTATTATATTCTGTGATGAAGTGGTCTCGAACCTTTTTTCTGTATTAAGAGCCATTTCATGTGTAAATCTGATATACCGAATAGCATTAATGTATACAAATGCGTTATTACTTTAGCATTATTCTACAGCTTGAGTGCATACTATACATATGACTGCATTTCTTCCGTATATTTGAAAATTTCAAAATGCATTTATGTATTTTGGGGTGGTAAGGTATACACAATACTTTATAAATATATTGTACTATGTTTTACTATGCATAGATTAGTAAATATGTCCATAGTTAGCGTGGAGTGGGTGTGATGTATTCCTATAGGTTCTGAATCGATCCCCCTATTCCTGACCCTATTCTGGTTAACAAACCAACAAGTTAACTAGCAGTCGGCCCATGAGGCAGCAAACCCCCATGATGCAGATACCGTTATCTGACGAAGCCACACTACGGCACAGGAACGTGTTATCTGATTAGGTCATAACGCTTGCGATCTAATTAGACAAGCGATATTCCTCCAGCCCCTGATAAGGCATACGGAGTTCTCATAACAAATCAAACCTATGACAACCTGGGAAAAACCCTGCGGCCATTGTTTTGATTTCACCGAGAACTTCAGCAAAAGAATGTGCTAACGACCTGGTCGTATGACATCCTTATTGATGTATCTATGTCCATCCTTACGTCAATCTCGGCACCTTAAAGGTATAAATATTACCGATATTGCCCTATGCAAACACACGCGGTGGTGACGAGACGGAGCAGCCATACTTGCCGAAGCCCAGAGCAGAGCAGACCCCGCTGGCGCAGCCCCGCCTTCCTGACGCGCTGAGAACGAGACGCGCTGCTTTCTCCTGCCGAGAAATCCAGCACCGGCGTTTCCGGGTAGCCCTCGCAGGCAGCCTGGAATATCGAGAGCAGAGAAGAGAGATACCATCCCTCATTCATCCTAACTTCCAGGTACAGAACTGAATAACCCCTCACAGAGAATTCTTTAGTCAGTCACTTGGCAAAAACAAACTTAACTTAAACTGTAACTTTCTATTCCCGCCCACGTATTAGACTTAGGTCAGGTACACGGGGTAGGCTTATTTAGAAACACCAGTTGAGTACGTTTAGTCAAATGTATATGTGTATGTAATATATTTTATTCATTTTAAACCTTCATATGGCTTAGAAACCATATCAATGTTTTTACAGTATTATTTTATACTTCTGCTTCTAATGTATGCACTTTACTTAACCATAAGTATTGCAATAATATCGATCCATTTCTCTTGTACGAGAAAAGAGACTGATCAATAAATAACACCTTTTTATTGAACACGCCCGTCTCTTCCTTTTCTCTACATTCTGATGAGACTAAGAATGCACGTACTGACTGAGTAAAATAAATTGCCTTTTGTTCACACGACTCTCGAGATACACTCTTGATTAGGGGAGAGCAAAGTTGTCATGTTCTATGGTTGTCAGAAACTAAATCCCTTCTTGTCTAATCAGGGAAGTTAATTCCTTCCTGAACATTCGAGAAAGTTTCTAGTGAACTCTGAGCTAGCTGGCAAACCCAAAACTTTAAGTCTAATATCGACAGTAGTAGACCTAGTTAACGTCTGTCTAGGCCTATACTATTGAAGGTATTATTCCAATGCGCAGAGCCTATTGGGATAATAGGAACTACACTACAACTCACTCCGTATAACTCAGCCATACTCCCACACTCACCTTCTTTCAGACCTTCTCCTTTACGTTTCTTCCTCTCTCTTCCCTTGTTTCGCTCTTTCACACTTTTCTCTTCCCTTACTCTCCTTGCTCCACTTCACTAACTCCTTCTCTTACTCCCTCTGTCCTGTTAGTTCTACACTTTCCTTCCCTCATTCTCTCTTTGTTTGCCTCATTCTCTCTGTCCCTTTAGTCTCTCACTCCTCTTCTATCACGCTCATTCCCTATAACACATCCATACTCCCACACTCACCTTCTTTCAAACCTTCTCCTTTACTTTCCTTCCTGTCTCTTCCCTTCTTTCGCTCCTTCACTCTTTTCCCTTCCCTTACTCTCTTACTATACTTCACTAACTCCGTCTCTTACTACCTCTGTCCTCTTAGTTCTACACTCCCCTTCCCTCCTTCTCTCTCTGTTAGCCTCATTCTCTCCGTCCCCTTAGTCTGTCACTCCTCTTCTGTCACACTCACTCCGTATAACTCAGCCATACTTCCACACTCACCTTCTTTCAGACCTTCTCCTTTACTTCCATTCCTCTCTCTTCCATAGTTTCGCTCTTTCACACTTTTCTCTTCCCTTACTCTCCTTACTCCACTTCACTAACTCCTTCTCTTACTCCCTCTGTCCTGTTAGTTCTACACTTTCCTTCCCTCATTCTCTCTTTGTTAGCCTCATTCTCTACGTCCTCTTAGTCTCTCACTCCTCTTCTATCACGCTCATTCCCTATAACACATCCATACTCCCACACTTACCTTCTTTCAAATCTTCTCCTTTACTTTCCTTCCTGTCTCTTCCCTTCTTTCGCCCCTTCACACTTTTCCCTTCCCTTACTCTCCTTACTCCACTTCACTAACTCCTTCTCTTACTCCCTCTGTCCTGTTAGTTCTACACTTTCCTTCCCTCATTCTCTCTCTGTAAGCCTCATTCTCTACGTGCTCTTAGTCTCTCACTCATCTTCTGTCACACTCACTCCGTATAACTCAGCCATACTCCCACACTCACCTTCTTACAGACCTTCTCCTTTACTTTCCTTCCTCTCTCTTCCCTTGTTTCGCTCCTTCCCTTTTTTCCCTTCCCTTACTCTACTTACTCCACTTCACTAACTCCTTCTCTTACTCCCTCTGTCCTGTTAGTTCTACACTTTCCTTCCCTCATTCTCTCTCTGTTAGCCTCATTCTCTACGTCCTCTTAGTCTCTCACTCCTCTTCTGTCACACTCACTCCCTATAACTCAGCCATACTCCCACACTCACCTTCTTTCAGACCTTCTCCTTTACTTTCCTTCCTCTCTCTTCCCTTGTTTCGCTCTTTCACTGTTTTCCCTTTCCTTACTCGCCTTTCTCCACTACACTAACTCTTTCTCTTACTCCCTGTCCTCTTAGTTCTACACTCCCCTTCCCTCATTCTCTCTCTGTTAGCCTTATTCTCTCTGTCCCCTTAGTCTCTCACACCTCTTCTGTCACGCTCACTCCCTATAACTCAGCTACACTCCCACACTTACCTTCTTTCAAATCTCCTCCTTTACTTTCCTTCCTGTCTCTTCCCTTCTTTCGCTCCTTCACACTTTTCCCTTCCCTTACTCTCCTTACTCCACTTCACTAACTCCTTCTCTTACTCCCTCTGTCCTGTTAGTTCTACACTTTCCTTCCCTCATTCTCTCTCTGTTAGCCTCATTCTCTACGTCCTCTTAGTCTCTCACTCCTCTTCTGGCACACTCACTCCGTATAACTCAGCCATACTCCCACACTCACCTTCTTACAGACCTTCTCCTTTACTTTCCTTCCTCTCTCTTCCCTTGTTTCGCTCCTTCCCTTTTTTCCCTTCCCTTACTCTCCTTACTCCACTTCACTAACTCCTTCTCTTACTCCCTCTGTCCTGTTAGTTCTACACTTTCCTTCCCTCATTCTCTCTCTGTTAGCCTCATTCTCTACGTCCTCTTAGTCTCTCACTCCTCTTCTGTCACACTCACTCCCTATAACTCAGCCATACTCCTACACTCACCTTCTTTCAGACCTTCTCCTTTACTTTCCTTCCTCTCTCTTCCCTTGTTTCGCTCTTTCACTGTTTTCCCTTTCCTTACTCTCCTTTCTCCACTACACTAACTCTTTCTCTTACTCCCTGTCCTTTAAGTTCTACACTCCCCTTCCCTCATTCTCTCTCTGTTAGCCTTATTCTCTCCGTCCCCTTAGTCTCTCACACCTCTTCTGTCACGCTCACTCCCTATAACTCAGCTACACTCCCACACTTAACTTCTTTCAAATCTTCTCCTTTACTTTCCTTCCTGTCTCTTCCCTTCTTTCACTCCTTCACACTTTTCCCTTCCCTTACTCTCCTTACTCCACTTCACTAACTCCTACTCTTACTCCCTCTGTCCTGTTAGTTCTACACTTTCCTTCCCTCATTCTCTCTCTGTTAGCCTCATTCTCTACGTCCTCTTAGTCTCTCACTCCTCTTCTGTCACACTCACTCCGTATAACTCAGCCATACTCCCACACTCACCTTCTTACAGACCTTCTCCTTTACTTTCCTTCCTCTCTCTTCCCTTGTTTCGCTCCTTCCCTTTTTTCCCTTCCCTTACTCTCCTTACTCCACTTCACTAACTCCTTCTCTTACTCCCTCTGTCCTGTTAGTTCTACACTTTCCTTCCCTCATTCTCTCTTTGTTAGCCTCATTCTCTCTGTCCCTTTAGTCTCTCACTCCTCTTCTATCACGCTCATTCCCTATAACACATCCATACTCCCACACTCACCTTCTTTCAAACCTTCTCCTTTACTTTCCTTCCTGTCTCTTCCCTTCTTTCGCTCCTTCACTCTTTTCCCTTCCCTTACTCTCCTTACTCCACTTCACTAACTCCGTCTCTTACTCCCTCTGTCCTCTTAGTGCTACACTCCCCTTCCCTCATTCTCTCTCTGTTAGCCTCATTCTCTCCGTCCCCTTAGTCTCTCACTCCTCTTCTGTCACACTCAATCCGTATAACTCAGCCATACTCACACACTCACCTTCTTTCAGACCGTCTCCTTTACTTCCCTTCCTCTCGCTTCCCTTGTTTCGGTCTTTCACACTTTTCTCTTCCCTTACTCTCCTTACTCCACTTCACTAACTCCTTCTCTTACTCCCTCTGTCCTGTTAGTTCTACACTTTCCTTACCTCATTCTCTCTCTCTTAGCCTCATTCTCTACGTCCTCTTAGTCTCTCACTCCTCTTCTGTCACACTCACTCCATATAACTCAGCCATACTCCTATACTCACCTTCTTACAGACCTTCTCCTTTACTTTCCTTCCTCTCTCTTCCCTTGTTTCGCTCCTTCCCTTTTTTCCCTTTCCTTACTCTCCTTACTCCACTTCACTAACTCCTTCTCTTACTCCCTCTGTCCTGTTAGTTCTACACTTTCCTTCCCTCATTCTCTCTTTGTTAGCCTCATTCTCGCTGTCCCTTTAGTCTCTCACTCCTCTTCTATCACGCTCATTCCCTATAACACATCCATACTCCCACACTCACCTTCTTTCAAACCTTCTCCTTTACTTTCCTTCCTGTCTCTTCCCTTCTTTCGCTCCTTCACTCTTTTCCCTTCCCTTACTCTCCTTACTCCACTTCACTAACTCCGTCTCTTACTCCCTCTGTCCTCTTAGTTCTACACTCCCCTTTCCTCATTCTCTCTCTGTTAGCCTCATTCTCTCCGTCCCCTTAGTCTCTCACTCCTCTTCTGTCACACTGAATCCGTATAACTCAGCCATACTCCCACACTCACCTTCTTTCAGACCTTCTCCTTTACTTCCCTTCCTCTCTCTTCCCTTGTTTCGCTCTTTCACACTTTTCTCTTCCCTTACTCTCCTTACTCCACTTCACTAACTCCTTCTCTTACTCCCTCTGTCCTGTTAGTTCTACACTTTCCTTCCCTCATTCTCTCTCTGTTAGCCTCATTCTCTCCGTCCCCTTAGTCTCTCACTCCTCTTCTGTCACACTCACTCCGAATAACTCAGCCATACTCCCACACTCTCCTTCTTACAGACCTTCTCCTTTACTTTCCTTCCTCTCTCTTCCCTTGTTTCGCTCCTTCACTTTTTTCCCTTCCCTTACTCTCCTTACTCCACTTTACTAACTCCTTCTCTTTCTTCCTCTGTCCTCTTAGTTCTACACTCCCCTTTCCTCATTCTCTCTCTGTTAGCCTCATTCTCTCCATCCCCTTAGTCTCTCACTCCTCTTCCGTCACTCTCACTCTGTATAACTCAGCCATACTTCCACACTCACCTTCTTACAGACCTTCTCCTTTACTTTCCTTCCTCTCTCTACCCTTGTTTCGCTCCTTCACTTTTTTCCCTTCCCTTACTCTCCTTTCTCCACTACACTAACTCTTTCTCTTACTCCCTGTCCTCTTAGTTCTACACTCCCCTTCCCTCATTCTCTCTCTGTTAGCCTTATTCTCTCCGTCCCCTTAGTCTCTCACTCCTCTTTTGTCATGCTCACACAATATAACTCAGCCATACTCCCATACTCACCTTCTTTCAGACCTTATCCTTTACTTTCCTTCCTCTCACTTCTCTTACTTAATTCCTTTACTCTTTTCCCTTCCCTTACTCTCCTTACTTCACTTCACTAACTCCTTCTCTTACTCCCTCTTTCCTCTTACCTCTACATTCTTCTTCCCTCATTCTCTCGCTGTTAGCCTCATTCTCTCCATTCCCTTAGTCTCTCACACCTCTTCTGTCACGCTCACTCCCTATAACTCAGCTGCACTCCAACACTCACCTTCTTTCAAACCTTCTCGTTTACTTTCCTTCCTGTCTCTTCCCTTCTTTCGCTCCTTCACACTTTTCCCTTCCCTTACTCTCCTTAATCCACTTCACTAACTCCTTCTCTTAGTCCCTCTGTCCTGTTAGTTCTACACTTTCCTTCCCTCATTCTCTCTCTGTTAGCCTCATTCTCTCCGTCCCTTTAGTCTCTCACTCCTCTTCTATCACGCTCATTCCCTATAACACATCCATACTCCCAGACTCACCTTCTTTCAAACCTTCTCCTTTACTTTCCTTCCTGTCTCTTCCTGTCTCTTCCCTTCTTTTGCTCCTTCACTCTTTTCCCTTCCCTTACTCTCCTTACTCCACTTCACTAACTCCGTCCCTTACTCCCTCTGTCCTCTTAGTTCTACACTCCCCTTCCCTCATTCTCTCTCTGTTAGCCTCATTCTCTCCATTCCCTTAGTCTCTCACACCTCTTCTGTCACGCTCACTCCCTATAACTCAGCTGCACTCCCACACTCACCTTCTTTCAAACCTTCTCGTTTACTTTCCTTCCTGTCTCTTCCCTTCTTTTGCTCCTTCACACTTTTCCCTTCCCTTACTCTCCTTAATCCACTTCACTAACTCCTTCTCTTAGTCCCTCTGTCCTGTTAGTTCTACACTTTCCTTCCCTCATTCTCTCTCTGTTAGCCTCATTCTCTCCGTCCCTTTAGTCTCTCACTCCTCTTCTATCACGCTCATTCCCTATAACACATCCATACTCCCAGACTCACCTTCTTTCAAACCTTCTCCTTTACTTTCCTTCCTGTCTCTTCCCTTCTTTCGCTCCTTCACTCTTTTCCCTTCCCTTACTCTCCTTACTCCACTTCACTAACTCCGTCCCTTACTCCCTCTGTCCTCTTAGTTCTACACTCCCCTTACCTCATTCTCTCTCTGTTAGCCTTATTCTCTCCGTCCCCTTAGTCTCTCACACCTCTTCTGTCACGCTCACTCCCTATAACTCAGCTACACTCCCACACTTACCTTCTTTCAAATCTTCTCCTTTACTTTCCTTCCTCTCTCTTCCCTTGTTTCGCTCTTTCACACTTTTCTCTTCCCTTACTCTCCTTACTCCACTTCACTAACTCCTTCTCTTACTCCCTCTGTCCTGTTAGTTCTACACTTTCCTTCCCTCATTCTCTCTCTGTTAGCCTCATTCTCTCCGTCCCCTTAGTCTCTCACTCCTCTTCTGTCACACTCACTCCGAATAACTCAGCCATACTCCCACACTCTCCTTCTTACAGACCTTCTCCTTTACTTTCCTTCCTCTCTCTTCCCTTGTTTCGCTCCTTCACTTTTTTCCCTTCCCTTACTCTCCTTACTCCACTTTACTAACTCCTTCTCTTTCTTCCTCTGTCCTCTTAGTTCTACACTCCCCTTTCCTCATTCTCTCTCTGTTAGCCTCATTCTCTCCATCCCCTTAGTCTCTCACTCCTCTTCCGTCACTCTCACTCTGTATAACTCAGCCATACTTCCACACTCACCTTCTTACAGACCTTCTCCTTTACTTTCCTTCCTCTCTCTACCCTTGTTTCGCTCCTTCACTTTTTTCCCTTCCCTTACTCTCCTTTCTCCACTACAATAACTCTTTCTCTTACTCCCTGTCCTCTTAGTTCTACACTCCCCTTCCCTCATTCTCTCTCTGTTAGCCTTATTCTCTCCGTCCCCTTAGTCTCTCACTCCTCTTTTGTCATGCTCACACAATATAACTCAGCCATACTCCCATACTCACCTTCTTTCAGACCTTATCCTTTACTTTCCTTCCTCTCACTTCTCTTACTTAATTCCTTTACTCTTTTCCCTTCCCTTACTCTCCTTACTTCACTTCACTAACTCCTTCTCTTACTCCCTCTTTCCTCTTACCTCTACATTCCTCTTCCCTCATTCTCTCGCTGTTAGCCTCATTCTCTCCATTCCCTTAGTCTCTCACACCTCTTCTGTCACGCTCACTCCCTATAACTCAGCTGCACTCCCACACTCACCTTCTTTCAAACCTTCTCGTTTACTTTCCTTCCTGTCTCTTCCCTTCTTTCGCTCCTTCACACTTTTCCCTTCCCTTACTCTCCTTAATCCACTTCACTAACTCCTTCTCTTAGTCCCTCTGTCCTGTTAGTTCTACACTTTCCTTCCCTCATTCTCTCTCTGTTAGCCTCATTCTCTCCGTCCCTTTAGTCTCTCACTCCTCTTCTATCACGCTCATTCCCTATAACACATCCATACTCCCAGACTCACCTTCTTTCAAACCTTCTCCTTTACTTTCCTTCCTGTCTCTTCCTGTCTCTTCCCTTCTTTTGCTCCTTCACTCTTTTCCCTTCCCTTACTCTCCTTACTCCACTTCACTAACTCCGTCCCTTACTCCCTCTGTCCTCTTAGTTCTACACTCCCCTTCCCTCATTCTCTCTCTGTTAGCCTCATTCTCTCCATTCCCTTAGTCTCTCACACCTCTTCTGTCACGCTCACTCCCTATAACTCAGCTGCACTCCCACACTCACCTTCTTTCAAACCTTCTCGTTTACTTTCCTTCCTGTCTCTTCCCTTCTTTTGCTCCTTCACACTTTTCCCTTCCCTTACTCTCCTTAATCCACTTCACTAACTCCTTCTCTTAGTCCCTCTGTCCTGTTAGTTCTACACTTTCCTTCCCTCATTCTCTCTCTGTTAGCCTCATTCTCTCCGTCCCTTTAGTCTCTCACTCCTCTTCTATCACGCTCATTCCCTATAACACATCCATACTCCCAGACTCACCTTCTTTCAAACCTTCTCCTTTACTTTCCTTCCTGTCTCTTCCCTTCTTTCGCTCCTTCACTCTTTTCCCTTCCCTTACTCTCCTTACTCCACTTCACTAACTCCGTCCCTTACTCCCTCTGTCCTCTTAGTTCTACACTCCCCTTGCCTCATTCTCTCTCTGTTAGCCTTATTCTCTCCGTCCCCTTAGTCTCTCACACCTCTTCTGTCACGCTCACTCCCTATAACTCAGCTACACTCCCACACTTACCTTCTTTCAAATCTTCTCCTTTACTTTCCTTCCTGTCTCTTCCCTTCTTTCGCTCCTTCACACTTTTCCTTTCCCTTACTCTCCTTACTCTACTTCACTAACTCCTTCTCTTACTCCCTCTGTCCTGTTAGTTCTACACTTTCCTTCTCTCATTCTCTCTCTGTTAGCCTCATTCTCTACGTCCTCTTAGTCTCTCATTCCTCTTCTGTCACACTCACTCCGTATAACTCAGCCATACTCCAACACTCACCTTCTTACAGACCTTCTCCTTTACTTTCCTTCCTCTCTCTTCCCTTGTTTCGCTCCTTCACTTTTTTCCCTTCCCTTACTCTCCTTACTCCACTTCACTAACTCCTTCTCTTACTCCCTCTGTCCTGTTAGTTCTACACTTTCCTTCCCTCATTCTCTCTTTTTTAGCCTCATTCTCTCTGTCCCTTTAGTCTCTCACTCCTCTTCTATCATGCTCATTCCCTATAACACATCCATACTCCCACACTCACCTTCTTTCAAACCTTCTCCTTTACTTTCCTTCCTGTCTCTTCCCTTCTTTCGCTCCTTCACTCTTTTCCCTTCCCTTACTCTCCTTACTCCACTTCACTAACTCCGTCTCTTACTCCCTCTGTCCTCTTAGTTCTACACTCCCCTTCCCTCATTCTCTCTCTGTTAGCCTCATTCTCTCCGTCCCCTTAGTCTCTCACTCCTCTTCTGTCACGCTCATTCCCTATAACACATCCATACTCCCACACTCACCTTCTTTCAAACCTTCTCCTTTACTTTCCTTCCTGTCTCTTCCCTTCTTTCGCTCCTTCACTCTTTTCCCTTCCCTTACTCTCTTTACTATACTTCACTAACTCCCTCTCTTACTACCTCTGTCCTCTTAGTTCTACACTCCCCTTCCCTCATTCTCTCTCTGTTAGCCTCATTCTCTCCGTCCCGTTAGTCTGTCACTCCTCTTCTGTCTGACTCACTCCGTATAACTCAGCCATACTTCCACACTCACCTTCTTTCAGACCTTCTCCTTTACTTCCATTCCTCTCTCTTCCCTTGTTTCGCTCTTTCACACTTTTCTCTTCCCTTACTCTCCTTACTCCACTTCACTAACTCCTTCTCTTACTCCCTCTGTCCTGTTAGTTCTACACTTTCCTTCCCTCATTCTCTCTCTGTTAGCCTCATTCTCTACGTCCTCTTAGTCTCTCACTCCTCTTCTGTCACACTCACTCCCTATAACTCAGCCATACTCCCACACTCACCTTCTTTCAGACCTTCTCCTTTACTTTCCTTCCTCTCTCTTCCCTTGTTTCGCTCTTTCACTGTTTTCCCTTTCCTTACTCTCCTTTCTCCACTACACTAACTCTTTCTCTTACTCCCTGTCCTCTTAGTTCTACATTCCCCTTCCCTCATTCTCTCTCTGTTAGCCTTATTCTCTCTGTCCCCTTAGTCTCTCACACCTCTTCTGTCACTCTCACCCCCTATAACTCAGCTACAGTCCCACACTTACCTTCTTTCAAATCTTCTCCTTTACTTTCCTTCCTGTCTCTTCCCTTCCTTCGCTCCTTCACACTTTTCCCTTCCCTTACTCTCCTTACTCCACTTCACTAACTCCTTCTCTTACTCCCTCTGTCCTGTTAGTTCTACACTTTCCTTCCCTCATTCTCTCTCTGTTAGCCTCATTCTCTACGTCCTCTTAGTCTCTCACTCCTCTTCTGTCACACTCACTCCGTATAACTCAGCCATACTCCCACACTCACCTTCTTACAGACCTTCTCCTTTACTTTCCTTCCTCTCTCTTCCCTTGTTTCGCTCCTTCCCTTTTTTCCCTTCCCTTACTCTCCTTACTCCACTTCACTAACTCCTTCTCTTACTCCCTCTGTCCTGTTAGTTCTACACTTTCCTTCCCTCATTCTCTCTCTGTTAGCCTCATTCTCTACGTCCTCTTAGTCTCTCACTCCTCTTCTGTCACACTCACTCCCTATAACTCAGCCATACTCCCACACTCACCTTCTTTCAGACCTTCTCCTTTACTTTCCTTCCTCTCTCTTCCCTTGTTTCGCTCTTTCACTGTTTTCCCTTTCCTTACTCTCCTTTCTCCACTACACTCACTCTTTCTCTTACTCCCTGTCCTCTTAGTTCTACACTCCCCTTCCCTCATTCTCTCTCTGTTAGCCTTATTCTCTCCGTCCCCTTAGTCTCTCACACCTCTTCTGTCACGCTCACTCCCTATAACTCAGCTACACTCTCACACTTACCTTCTTTCAAATCTCCTCCTTTACTTTCCTTCCTGTCTCTTCCCTTCTTTCGCTCCTTCACACTTTTCCCTTCCCTTACTCTCCTTACTCCACTTCACTAACTCCGTCTCTTACTCCCTCTGTCCTGTTAGTTCTACACTTTCCTTCCCTCATTCTCTCTCTGTTAGCCTCATTCTCTCCGTCCCTTTAGTCTCTCACTCCTCTTCTATCACGCTCATTCCCTATAACACATCCATACTCCCAGACTCACCTTCTTTCAAACCTTCTCCTTTACTTTCCTTCCTGTCTCTTCCTGTCTCTTCCCTTCTTTTGCTCCTTCACTCTTTTCCCTTCCCTTACTCTCCTTACTCCACTTCACTAACTCCGTCCCTTACTCCCTCTGTCCTCTTAGTTCTACACTCCCCTTCCCTCATTCTCTCTCTGTTAGCCTCATTCTCTCCATTCCCTTAGTCTCTCACACCTCTTCTGTCACGCTCACTCCCTATAACTCAGCTGCACTCCCACACTCACCTTCTTTCAAACCTTCTCGTTTACTTTCCTTCCTGTCTCTTCCCTTCTTTTGCTCCTTCACACTTTTCCCTTCCCTTACTCTCCTTAATCCACTTCACTAACTCCTTCTCTTAGTCCCTCTGTCCTGTTAGTTCTACACTTTCCTTCCCTCATTCTCTCTCTGTTAGCCTCATTCTCTCCGTCCCTTTAGTCTCTCACTCCTCTTCTATCACGCTCATTCCCTATAACACATCCATACTCCCAGACTCACCTTCTTTCAAACCTTCTCCTTTACTTTCCTTCCTGTCTCTTCCCTTCTTTCGCTCCTTCACTCTTTTCCCTTCCCTTACTCTCCTTACTCCACTTCACTAACTCCGTCCCTTACTCCCTCTGTCCTCTTAGTTCTACACTCCCCTTACCTCATTCTCTCTCTGTTAGCCTTATTCTCTCCGTCCCCTTAGTCTCTCACACCTCTTCTGTCACGCTCACTCCCTATAACTCAGCTACACTCCCACACTTACCTTCTTTCAAATCTTCTCCTTTACTTTCCTTCCTCTCTCTTCCCTTGTTTCGCTCTTTCACACTTTTCTCTTCCCTTACTCTCCTTACTCCACTTCACTAACTCCTTCTCTTACTCCCTCTGTCCTGTTAGTTCTACACTTTCCTTCCCTCATTCTCTCTCTGTTAGCCTCATTCTCTCCGTCCCCTTAGTCTCTCACTCCTCTTCTGTCACACTCACTCCGAATAACTCAGCCATACTCCCACACTCTCCTTCTTACAGACCTTCTCCTTTACTTTCCTTCCTCTCTCTTCCCTTGTTTCGCTCCTTCACTTTTTTCCCTTCCCTTACTCTCCTTACTCCACTTTACTAACTCCTTCTCTTTCTTCCTCTGTCCTCTTAGTTCTACACTCCCCTTTCCCCATTCTCTCTCTGTTAGCCTCATTCTCTCCATCCCCTTAGTCTCTCACTCCTCTTCCGTCACTCTCACTCTGTATAACTCAGCCATACTTCCACACTCACCTTCTTACAGACCTTCTCCTTTACTTTCCTTCCTCTCTCTACCCTTGTTTCGCTCCTTCACTTTTTTCCCTTCCCTTACTCTCCTTTCTCCACTACAATAACTCTTTCTCTTACTCCCTGTCCTCTTAGTTCTACACTCCCCTTCCCTCATTCTCTCTCTGTTAGCCTTATTCTCTCCGTCCCCTTAGTCTCTCACTCCTCTTTTGTCATGCTCACACAATATAACTCAGCCATACTCCCATACTCACCTTCTTTCAGACCTTATCCTTTACTTTCCTTCCTCTCACTTCTCTTACTTAATTCCTTTACTCTTTTCCCTTCCCTTACTCTCCTTACTTCACTTCACTAACTCCTTCTCTTACTCCCTCTTTCCTCTTACCTCTACATTCCTCTTCCCTCATTCTCTCGCTGTTAGCCTCATTCTCTCCATTCCCTTAGTCTCTCACACCTCTTCTGTCACGCTCACTCCCTATAACTCAGCTGCACTCCCACACTCACCTTCTTTCAAACCTTCTCGTTTACTTTCCTTCCTGTCTCTTCCCTTCTTTCGCTCCTTCACACTTTTCCCTTCCCTTACTCTCCTTAATCCACTTCACTAACTCCTTCTCTTAGTCCCTCTGTCCTGTTAGTTCTACACTTTCCTTCCCTTATTCTCTCTCTGTTAGCCTCATTCTCTCCGTCCCTTTAGTCTCTCACTCCTCTTCTATCACGCTCATTCCCTATAACACATCCATACTCCCAGACTCACCTTCTTTCAAACCTTCTCCTTTACTTTCCTTCCTGTCTCTTCCTGTCTCTTCCCTTCTTTTGCTCCTTCACTCTTTTCCCTTCCCTTACTCTCCTTACTCCACTTCACTAACTCCGTCCCTTACTCCCTCTGTCCTCTTAGTTCTACACTCCCCTTCCCTCATTCTCTCTCTGTTAGCCTCATTCTCTCCATTCCCTTAGTCTCTCACACCTCTTCTGTCACGCTCACTCCCTATAACTCAGCTGCACTCCCACACTCACCTTCTTTCAAACCTTCTCGTTTACTTTCCTTCCTGTCTCTTCCCTTCTTTTGCTCCTTCACACTTTTCCCTTCCCTTACTCTCCTTAATCCACTTCACTAACTCCTTCTCTTAGTCCCTCTGTCCTGTTAGTTCTACACTTTCCTTCCCTCATTCTCTCTCTGTTAGCCTCATTCTCTCCGTCCCTTTAGTCTCTCACTCCTCTTCTATCACGCTCATTCCCTATAACACATCCATACTCCCAGACTCACCTTCTTTCAAACCTTCTCCTTTACTTTCCTTCCTGTCTCTTCCCTTCTTTCGCTCCTTCACTCTTTTCCCTTCCCTTACTCTCCTTACTCCACTTCACTAACTCCGTCCCTTACTCCCTCTGTCCTCTTAGTTCTACACTCCCCTTGCCTCATTCTCTCTCTGTTAGCCTTATTCTCTCCGTCCCCTTAGTCTCTCACACCTCTTCTGTCACGCTCACTCCCTATAACTCAGCTACACTCCCACACTTACCTTCTTTCAAATCTTCTCCTTTACTTTCCTTCCTGTCTCTTCCCTTCTTTCGCTCCTTCACACTTTTCCTTTCCCTTACTCTCCTTACTCTACTTCACTAACTCCTTCTCTTACTCCCTCTGTCCTGTTAGTTCTACACTTTCCTTCTCTCATTCTCTCTCTGTTAGCCTCATTCTCTACGTCCTCTTAGTCTCTCATTCCTCTTCTGTCACACTCACTCCGTATAACTCAGCCATACTCCAACACTCACCTTCTTACAGACCTTCTCCTTTACTTTCCTTCCTCTCTCTTCCCTTGTTTCGCTCCTTCACTTTTTTCCCTTCCCTTACTCTCCTTACTCCACTTCACTAACTCCTTCTCTTACTCCCTCTGTCCTGTTAGTTCTACACTTTCCTTCCCTCATTCTCTCTTTTTTAGCCTCATTCTCTCTGTCCCTTTAGTCTCTCACTCCTCTTCTATCATGCTCATTCCCTATAACACATCCATACTCCCACACTCACCTTCTTTCAAACCTTCTCCTTTACTTTCCTTCCTGTCTCTTCCCTTCTTTCGCTCCTTCACTCTTTTCTCTTCCCTTACTCTCCTTACTCCACTTCACTAACTCCGTCTCTTACTCCCTCTGTCCTCTTAGTTCTACACTCCCCTTCCCTCATTCTCTCTCTGTTAGCCTCATTCTCTCCGTCCCCTTAGTCTCTCACTCCTCTTCTGTCACGCTCATTCCCTATAACACATCCATACTCCCACACTCACCTTCTTTCAAACCTTCTCCTTTACTTTCCTTCCTGTCTCTTCCCTTCTTTCGCTCCTTCACTCTTTTCCCTTCCCTTACTCTCTTTACTATACTTCACTAACTCCCTCTCTTACTACCTCTGTCCTCTTAGTTCTACACTCCCCTTCCCTCATTCTCTCTCTGTTAGCCTCATTCTCTCCGTCCCGTTAGTCTGTCACTCCTCTTCTGTCTGACTCACTCCGTATAACTCAGCCATACTTCCACACTCACCTTCTTTCAGACCTTCTCCTTTACTTCCATTCCTCTCTCTTCCCTTGTTTCGCTCTTTCACACTTTTCTCTTCCCTTACTCTCCTTACTCCACTTCACTAACTCCTTCTCTTACTCCCTCTGTCCTGTTAGTTCTACACTTTCCTTCCCTCATTCTCTCTCTGTTAGCCTCATTCTCTACGTCCTCTTAGTCTCTCACTCCTCTTCTGTCACACTCACTCCCTATAACTCAGCCATACTCCCACACTCACCTTCTTTCAGACCTTCTCCTTTACTTTCCTTCCTCTCTCTTCCCTTGTTTCGCTCTTTCACTGTTTTCCCTTTCCTTACTCTCCTTTCTCCACTACACTAACTCTTTCTCTTACTCCCTGTCCTCTTAGTTCTACATTCCCCTTCCCTCATTCTCTCTCTGTTAGCCTTATTCTCTCTGTCCCCTTAGTCTCTCACACCTCTTCTGTCACTCTCACCCCCTATAACTCAGCTACAGTCCCACACTTACCTTCTTTCAAATCTTCTCCTTTACTTTCCTTCCTGTCTCTTCCCTTCCTTCGCTCCTTCACACTTTTCCCTTCCCTTACTCTCCTTACTCCACTTCACTAACTCCTTCTCTTACTCCCTCTGTCCTGTTAGTTCTACACTTTCCTTCCCTCATTCTCTCTCTGTTAGCCTCATTCTCTACGTCCTCTTAGTCTCTCACTCCTCTTCTGTCACACTCACTCCGTATAACTCAGCCATACTCCCACACTCACCTTCTTACAGACCTTCTCCTTTACTTTCCTTCCTCTCTCTTCCCTTGTTTCGCTCCTTCCCTTTTTTCCCTTCCCTTACTCTCCTTACTCCACTTCACTAACTCCTTCTCTTACTCCCTCTGTCCTGTTAGTTCTACACTTTCCTTCCCTCATTCTCTCTCTGTTAGCCTCATTCTCTACGTCCTCTTAGTCTCTCACTCCTCTTCTGTCACACTCACTCCCTATAACTCAGCCATACTCCCACACTCACCTTCTTTCAGACCTTCTCCTTTACTTTCCTTCCTCTCTCTTCCCTTGTTTCGCTCTTTCACTGTTTTCCCTTTCCTTACTCTCCTTTCTCCACTACACTCACTCTTTCTCTTACTCCCTGTCCTCTTAGTTCTACACTCCCCTTCCCTCATTCTCTCTCTGTTAGCCTTATTCTCTCCGTCCCCTTAGTCTCTCACACCTCTTCTGTCACGCTCACTCCCTATAACTCAGCTACACTCTCACACTTACCTTCTTTCAAATCTCCTCCTTTACTTTCCTTCCTGTCTCTTCCCTTCTTTCGCTCCTTCACACTTTTCCCTTCCCTTACTCTCCTTACTCCACTTCACTAACTCCGTCTCTTACTCCCTCTGTCCTGTTAGTTCTACACTTTCCTTCCCTCATTCTCTCTCTGTTAGCCTCATTCTCTACGTCCTCTTAGTCTCTCACTCCTCTTCTGGCACACTCACTCCGTATAACTCAGCCATACTCCCACACTCACCTTCGTACAGACCTTCTCCTTTACTTTCCTTCCTCTCTCTTCCCTTGTTTCGCTCCTTCCCTTTTTTCCCTTCCCTTACTCTCCTTACTCCACTTCACTAACTCCTTCTCTTACTCCCTCTGTCCTGTTAGTTCTACACTTTCCTTCCCTCATTCTCTCTCTGTCAGCCTCATTCTCTACGTCCTCTTAGTCTCTCACTCCTCTTCTGTCACACTCACTCCCTATAACTCAGCCATACTCCCACACTCACCTGCTTTCAGACCTTCTCCTTTACTTTCCTTCCTCTCTCTTCCCTTGTTTCGCTCTTTCACTGTTTTCCCTTTCCTTACTCTCCTTTCTCCACTACACTAACTCTTTCTCTTACTCCCTGTCCTCTTAGTTCTACACTCCCTTTCCCTCATTCTCTCTCTGTTAGCCTTATTCTCTCCGTCCCCTTAGTCTCTCACACCTCTTCTGTCACGCTCACTCCCTATAACTCAGCTACACTCCCACACTTACCTTCTTTCAAATCTTCTCCTTTACTTTCCTTCCTGTCTCTTCCCTTCTTTCGCTCCTTCACACTTTTCCCTTCCCTTACTCTCCTTACTCCACTTCACTAACTCCTTCTCTTACTCCCTCTATCCTGTTAGTTCTACACTTTCCTTCCCTCATTCTCTCTCTGTTAGCCTCATTCTCTACGTCCTCTTAGTCTCTCACTCCTCTTCTGTCACACTCACTCCGTATGACTCAGCCATACTCCCACACTCACCTTCTTACAGACCTTCTCCTTTACTTTCCTTCCTCTCTCTTCCCTTGTTTCGCTCCTTCCCTTTTTTCCCTTCCCTTACTCTCCTTACTCCACTTCACTAACTCCTTCTCTTACTCCCTCTGTCCTTTTAGTTCTACACTTTCCTTCCCTCATTCTCTCTTTGTTAGCCTCATTCTCTCTGTCCCTTTAGTCTCTCACTCCTCTTCTATCACGCTCATTCCCTATAACATATCCATACTCCCACACTCACCTTCTTTCAAACCTTCTCCTTTACTTTCCTTCCTGTCTCTTCCCTTCTTTCGCTCCTTCACTCTTTTCCCTTCCCTTACTCTCCTTACTCCACTTCACTAACTCCGTCTCTTACTCCCTCTGTCCTCTTAGTGCTACACTCCCCTTCCCTCATTCTCTCTCTGTTAGCCTCATTCTCTCCGTCCCCTTAGTCTCTCACTCCTCTTCTGTCACACTCAATCCGTATAACTCAGCCATACTCCCACACTCACCTTCTTCCAGACCTTCTCCTTTACTTCCCTTCCTCTCGCTTCCCTTGTTTCGGTCTTTCACACTTTTCTCTTCCCTTACTCTCCTTACTCCACTTCACTAACTCCTTCTCTTACTCCCTCTGTCCTGTTAGTTCTACACTTTCCTTCCCTCATTCTCTCTCTGTTAGCCTCATTCTCTACGTCCTCTTAGTCTCTCACTACTCTTCTATCACACTCACTCCATATAACTCAGCCATACTCCCACACTCACCTTCTTACAGACCTTCTCCTTTACTTTCCTTCCTCTCTCTTCCCTTGTTTCGCTCCTTCCCTTTTTTCCCTTCCCTTACTCTCCTTACTCCACTTCACTAACTCCTTCTCTTACTCCCTCTGTCCTGTTAGTTCTACACTTTCCTTCCCTCATTCTCTCTTTGTTAGCCTCATTCTCGCTGTCCCTTTAGTCTCTCACTCCTCTTCTATCACGCTCATTCCCTATAACACATCCATACTACCACACTCACCTTCTTTCAAACCTTCTCCTTTACTTTCCTTCCTGTCTCTTCCCTTCTTTCGCTCCTTCACTCTTTTCCCTTCCCTTACTCTCCTTACTCCACTTCACTAACTCCGTCTCTTACTCCCTCTGTCCTCTTAGTTCTACACTCCCCTTTCCTCATTCTCTCTCTGTTAGCCTCATTCTCTCCATCCCCTTAGTCTCTCACTCCTCTTCTGTCACACTCACTCCGAATAACTCAGCCATACTCCCACACTCTCCTTCTTACAGACCTTCTCCTTTACTTTCCTTCCTCTCTCTTCCCTTGTTTCGCTCCTTCACTTTTTTCCCTTCCCTTACTCTCCTTACTCCACTTTACTAACTCCTTCTCTTTCTTCCTCTGTCCTCTTAGTTCTACACTCCCCTTTCCTCATTCTCTCTCTGTTAGCCTTATTCTCTCCATCCCCTTAGTCTCTCACTCCTCTTCCGTCACTCTCACTCTGTATAACTCAGCCATACTTCCACACTCACCTTCTTACAGACCTTCTCCTTTACTTTCCTTCCTCTCTCTACCCTTGTTTCGCTCCTTCACTTTTTTCCCTTCCCTTACTCTCCTTTCTTCACTACACTAACTCTTTCTCTTACTCCCTGTCCTCTTAGTTCTACACTCCCCTTCCCTCATTCTCTCTCTGTTAGCCTTATTCTCTCCGTCCCCTTAGTCTCTCACTCCTCTTTTGTCATGCTCACACAATATAACTCAGCCATACTCCCACACTCACCTTCTTTCAGACCTTATCCTTTACTTTCCTTCCTCTCACTTCTCTTACTTAATTCCTTTACTCTTTTCCCTTCCCTTACTCTCCTTACTTCACTTCACTAACTCCTTCTCTTACTCCCTCTTTCCTCTTACCTCTACATTCCTCTTCCCTCATTCTCTCGCTGTTAGCCTCATTCTCTCCATTCCCTTAGTCTCTCACACCTCTTCTGTCACGCTCACTCCCTATAACTCAGCTGCACTCCCACACTCACCTTCTTTCAAACCTTCTCGTTTACTTTCCTTCCTGTCTCTTCCCTTCTTTCGCTCCTTCACACTTTTCCCTACCCTTACTCTCCTTAATCCACTTCACTAACTCCTTCTCTTAGTCCCTCTGTCCTGTTAGTTCTACACTTTCCTTCCCTCATTCTCTCTCTGTTAGCCTCATTCTCTCCGTCCCTTTAGTCACTCACTCCTCTTCTATCACGCTCATTCCCTATAACACATCCATACTCCCAGACTCACCTTCTTTCAAACCTTCTCCTTTACTTTCCTTCCTGTCTCTTCCCTTCTTTCGCTCCTTCACTCTTTTCCCTTCCCTTACTCTCCTTACTCCACTTCACTAACTCCGTCCCTTACTCCCTCTGTCCTCTTAGTTCTACACTCCCCTTGCCTCATTCTCTCTCTGTTAGCCTTATTCTCTCCGTCCCCTTAGTCTCTCACACCTCTTCTGTCACGCTCACTCCCTATAACTCAGCTGCACTCCCACACTCACCTTCTTTCAAACCTTCTCGTTTACTTTCCTTCCTGTCTCTTCCCTTCTTTCGCTCCTTCACACTTTTCCCTTCCCTTACTCTCCTTAATCCACTTCACTAACTCCTTCTCTTAGTCCCTCTGTCCTGTTAGTTCTACACTTTCCTTCCCTCATTCTCTCTCTGTTAGCCTCAATCTCTCCGTCCCTTTAGTCACTCACTCCTCTTCTATCACGCTCATTCCCTATAACACATCCATACTCCCAGACTCACCTTCTTTCAAACCTTCTCCTTTACTTTCCTTCCTGTCTCTTCCCTTCTTTCGCTCCTTCACTCTTTTCCCTTCCCTTACTCTCCTTACTCCACTTCACTAACTCCGTCCCTTACTCCCTCTGTCCTCTTAGTTCTACACTCCCCTTGCCTCATTCTCTCTCTGTTAGCCTTATTCTCTCCGTCCCCTTAGTCTCTCACACCTCTTCTGTCACGCTCACTCCCTATAACTCAGCTACACTCCCACACTTACCTTCTTTCAAATCTTCTCCTTTACTTTCCTTCCTGTCTCTTCCCTTCTTTTGCTCCTTCACACTTTTCCCTTCCCTTACTCTCCTTACTCCACTTCACTAACTCCTTCTCTTACTCCCTCTGTCCTGTTAGTTCTACACTTTCCTTCCCCCATTCTCTCTTTTTTAGCCTCATTCTCTCTGTCCCTTTAGTCTCTCACTCCTCTTCTATCATGCTCATTCCCTATAACACATCCATACTCCCACACTCACCTTCTTTCAAACCTTCTCCTTTACTTTCCTTATTGTCTCTTCCCTTCTTTCGCTCCTTCACTCTTTTCCCTTCCCTTACTCTCCTTACTCCACTTCACTAACTCCGTCTCTTACTCCCTCTGTCCTCTTAGTTCTACACTCCCCTTCCCTCATTCTCTCTCTGTTAGCCTCATTCTCTCCGTCCCCTTAGTCTCTCACTCCTCTTCTGTCACACTCAATCCGTATAACTCAGCCATACTCCCACACTCACCTTCTTACAGACCTTCTCCTTTACTTTCCTTCCTCTCTCTTCCCTTGTTTCGCTCCTTCACTTTTTTCCCTTCCCTTACTCTCCTTACTCCACTTCACTAACTCCTTCTCTTACTCCCTCTGTCCTGTTAGTTCTACACTTTCCTTCCCTCATTCTCTATTTTTTAGCCTCATTCTCTCTGTCCCTTTAGTCTCTCACTCCTCTTCTATCATGCTCATTCCCTATAACACATCCATACTCCCACACTCACCTTCTTTCAAACCTTCTCCTTTACTTTCCTTCCTCTCTCTTCCCTTGTTTCGCTCTTTCACTGTTTTCCCTTTCCTTACTCTCCGTTCTACACTACACTAACTCTTTCTCTTACTCCCTGTCCTCTTAGTTCTACACTCACCTTCCCTCATTCTCTCTCTGTTAGCCTTATTCTCTCCGTCCCCTTAGTCTCTCACACCTCTTCTGTCACGCTCACTCCCTATAACTCAGCTACACTCCCACACTTACCTTCTTTCAAATCTTCTCCTTTACTTTCCTTCCTGTCTCTTCCCTTCTTTCGCTCCTTCACACTTTTCCCTTCCCTTACTCTCCTTACTCCACTTCACTAACTCCTTCTCTTACTCCCTCTGTCCTGTTAGTTCTACACTTTCCTTCCCTCATTCTCTCTTTTTTAGCCTCATTCTCTCTGTCCCTTTAGTCTCTCACTCCTCTTCTATCATGCTCATTCCCTATAACACATCCATACTCCCACACTCACCTTCTTTCAAACCTTCTCCTTTACTTTCCTTATTGTCTCTTCCCTTCTTTCGCTCCTTCACTCTTTTCCCTTCCCTTACTCTCCTTACTCCACTTCACTAACTCCGTCTCTTACTCCCTCTGTCCTCTTAGTTCTACACTCCCCTTCCCTCATTCTCTCTCTGTTAGCCTCATTCTCTCCGTCCCCTTAGTCTCTCACTCCTCTTCTGTCACACTCAATCCGTATAACTCAGCCATACTCCCACACTCACCTTCTTACAGACCTTCTCCTTTACTTTCCTTCCTCTCTCTTCCCTTGTTTCGCTCCTTCACTTTTTTCCCTTCCCTTACTCTCCTTACTCCACTTCACTAACTCCGTCTCTTACTCCCTCTGTCCTCTTAGTTCTACACTCCCCTTCCCTCATTCTCTCTCTGTTAGCCTCATTCTCTACGTCCTCTTAGTCTCTCACTTCTCTTCTGTCACACTCACTCCCTATAATTCAGCCATACTCCCACACTCACCTTCTTTCAGACCTTCTCCTTTACTTTCCTTCCTCTCTCTTCCCTTGTTTCGCTCTTTCACTGTTTTCCCTTTCCTTACTCTCCTTACTCCACTTTACTAACTCCTTCTCTTTCTTCCTCTGTCCTCTTAGTGCTACACTCCCCTTCCCTCATTCTCACTCTGTTACCCTCATTCTCTCCGTCCCCTTAGTCTCTCACTCCTCTTCTGTCACACTCACTCCGAATAACTCAGCCATACTCCCACACTCTCCTTCTTACATACCTTCTCCTTTACTTTCCTTCCTCTCTCTTCCCTTGTTTCGTCCTTCACTTTTTTCCCTTCCCTTACTCTCCTTACTCCACTTTACTAACTCCTTCTCTTTCTTCCTCTGTCCTCTTAGTTCTACACTCCCCTTTCCTCATTCCCTCTCTGTTAGCCTCATTCTCTCCATCCCCTTAGTCTCTCACTCCTCTTCTTTCACTCTCACTCTGTATAACTCAGCCATACTTCCACACTCACCTTCTTACAGACCTTCTCCTTTACTTTCCTTCCTCTCTCTACCCTTGTTTCGCTCCTTCACTTTTTTCCCTTCCCTTACTCTCCTTTCTCCACTACACTAACTCTTTCTCTTACTCCCTGTCCTCTTAGTTCTACACTCCCCTTCCCTCATTCTCTCTCTGTTAGCCTCATTCTCTCCGTCCCCTTATTTTCTCACTCCTCTTCTGTCACACTCACTCTGTATAACTCAGCCATACTCCCACACTCACCTTCTTTCAGACCTTCTCCTTTGTTTTCCTTCCTCTGTCTTCCCTTGTTTCGCTCTTTTATACTTTTTCCTTCCCTTACTCTCCTTACTCCACTTCACTAACTCCTTCTCTTACTCCCTTTGTCCTCTTAGTTCAACACTCCCCTTCCCTCATTCTCTGTATGTTAGCCTCATTCTGTCCGTCCCCTTAGTCTCTCACTCCTCTTCTGTCACACTCACTGCGTATTGTAGTGTGTTTATCTAGGAACCTGAATCGATATTTCTATTTTGTGCCATTGTCCGGTTATAAATCAATAATATCCATACAACGGCATAAAAACCCTATTCATAATTCAGTCGTAGCACATGCTGTCACATTAAGCAAGCCTACTCCTCCAGCCCCCTAGAAAGCACACCGAGTTCTTGAACAAAACCAAGCCTCCAGCAACCTGGGAAATCCCCATTGCCTTTGTTTTGATTTCGTCCGAGAACTCCTGTAAAGCACTGTAAGAACAACCAGTTCTTAGTGACATCTTTATTGACGTCTTATGTCAAGCCTTACGTCAAACCCGGCACCTTTCAGGCATAAATATACCAACGCTGCCTTAAGCAAAGACACGGTGGTGGTGAATTTGGAGCAGCTATCTACTTGCCCGAGAGCCCAGCAGATGCGAGAGCCCACGGACGCTGCCCCTCCCTTTTGACGCGCTGAGAAAGACGCTGTCTTTTCCCCTGCCGAGAAAATCCAGCTCCGGCGCTTCCAGCTTACCCTTGCGGGTGACTGGGATATCGAGTCCTGAGAGAGAGATACCTGCCCTCCTGCCTTCTATTACCCAGGTACTGACTAAACCCTTACAGGGAATTCTTGAGTCAGATTCTTGGCAAAACAAACTTAACTTAAACTGCTACTTACTTACTCCTTCCCACATATTAGGCTTAGGTCAGGTACACCGGGGTAGGCGTATTTAAAAGCACCAGTTGAGTACGATTAGTCAATGTATATATGTATGTATATATTTTATCTATTTTAAAGTATCATATGGCTAAGAAACCATATCGATGCTTTTACAGTATTATTTTATAATCCTGCTTTTACTGTACGCACTTTACTTTACTATAAGTATTGCAATTGTAGCAATTAATTTCTCTTGCATGAGGAAGGAGACTGCTCAATAAATAATACATTTTATTGAAAACGCCCGTCTCTCTTTTCTCTGCAATCTGGTGAAACTAAGTACGCACCTTTGACTGAGTGAAATAGCTGTCTTTTGTTTTCACACGACTCTAGAGATGTACTCTTGATCAGGGAGAGCAAAGTTGTCATGTTTTATGGTTGTCAGAAGCTAAATCCCTTCTTGTCTATCCAGGGAGGTTAAACTCCTCCTCGCTTATTCCAGAAAGTTTCTAGTGACCTCTGAGCTAGCTGGCAAAAACTTAAGTCTAATATAGTCAGTAAAGACCTAGTTAACCTCAGCCCTACGTCTACACTGCTGAATATATTATTCCAATGCGCGGAGCCTATTGGGACTATAGGAACTACACTACATGGCGCCCAACATTTGGTAAGGCGATAAATCTAACGCAAGACGTTAGAGTAACTCAGTCGTGCTTTTTCACACAGACCCTTTCTCCCGTAAATACTCCAAAGACGTCTGGAGTGGGTCAAAGGTTAAAATCCGCCAGAACTTAGTAGGAAGAGATTCCTATGTATAGTTTTTGGTTTATTCAACGTTGAAGGATACAGTGTTCCAAAATATTGTGCACCTAATCTTTGTTTCCTTGAAACTTGATCTGCAACAAAAACCCTTCTGTCAGTAAAAATGTCATAGGACCGTACCCTCCAGATCTGCCCCCGCCCACCACATGATACCAACAAGCAGACCCCACAATCATATTCGTAATAATCAGGAGATTTCGTGGGGTAAAAAAGGCCATGTTTAATTCTTAACATTTTGAATAAACATGACAAGCATACACTATGCATATTGATAATCATAAATACATTTTCCAAACATTCATGTACTTTTCCTGTTCCCCCAGCCCTAAGGGAGGAGCTCCATCTGGTTCGCGTCTCGCGCCGGGGTATCCTACGCCAGGTGCCGTGCACCTGCCCCCTCGAGTGGTAGGCCCGCACCCTTGTTCCTTGTCCGTCCTTACCAGGGCCCACCCCTCTACCACCCGGCTGCCCTGGGATGCCCAGGAGGCTCGAAATCTGACGCCCTAGCCTCCCCAGCCGGTGGTGACTTCCTCCCCGCGGAGAGCTTCCGATATCCCCCCTCAGAGCTGGCCTATGGAGTCCGCCCGGCGGCCTCCCATCAAACACTGTTTATTGCTCGCAGGTCTCTTTTTCGCAACAACGCCCCTCAAGCCACTATTCTCAGGGACGGGTGGGTGGGATTTTAAAAGGAGGAATGGTCCTGGAGCACGAGGGTCCGCAGCGGGGCACACACAGTCCAGTAGTGGAGACGGGAACAGAGACCTCGGTCAAGGGAGATTGACCTTACATAGGCCCGAGGTCTCCGCCCCCCACCACTCCGGATGTGCGTCACCCGCGACCCGGAAGTAACCACTAGGGGAGGGGGAGAGGGGTGGCCGTCTGCCTATTGGCCGCCCGGCCGCTCACCTGCGACAACCTCGTGATCTTCGTCGCTTGGCATAGGACCCGTACCCTCCAGATCTGCCCCCGACCACCACATGATACCAACATGCAGACCCCACAATCATATTCGTAATAATCAGGCGATTTTGTGGGGTAAAAAAGGCCATGTTTAATTCTTAACATTTTGAATAAACATGACAAGCATACACTATGCATATTGATAATCATAAATACATTTTCCAAACATTCATGTACTTTTCCTGTTCCCCCAGCCCTAAAGGAGGAGCTCCATCTGGTTCGCGTCTCGCGCCGGGGTATCCTACGCCAGGTGCCGTGCACCTGCCCCCTCGAGTGGTAGGCCCGCACCCTTGTTCCTTGTCCGTCCTTACCAGGGCCCACCCCTCTATCACCCGGCTGCCCTGGGACGCCCAGGAGGCTCGAAATCTGACGCCCTAGCCTCCCCAGCCGGTGGTGACTTCCTCCCCGTGGAGAGCTTACCATATCCCCCCTCAGAGCTGGCCTATGGAGTCCGCCCGGCGGCCTCCCATCAAACACTGTTTATTGCTCGCAGGTCTCTTTTCCGCCACAAGGGTGGTCAAGGCCCTCAGGTCTGACACCCTCCCCACCTGCGTTCGCAATAAATGACCAAAGTTCTTTTATGAAAGTGTCTGTTCCTAAGTCCGACAGGTGTACCCCATCCCGGTAGTACATTGTTTCCCCAGAGATCAACCGGTGTTGAATGTAGCGCAAGCGGCCCTTCGCTGAGCACAACCTTGCCAATTCACCATTCAATCTTCTTACTGAAACGTTCAAAGATCTAACCCGGACTCCCGGGCCCCAAGTTCTGCGTGAGAGCATGCCCGACCAGACAATCGTTGCTGCCGGGAACGTGTGCCCCAGCCAGGCAAATTCTGCCAGTAAGGCCTCCTTGACAGCCAAGCGTCCTCTGTCTACCATGTCATTTCCTCCCACATGTATCACAATCCAGTTTGGAGACTTGCGCCGCCTCTGTGCCCTGAGATCCTCGACCATCCGCCTCAAGTGTCGGATCCGCATCCCGCCGATGCCCTGCCACACGAATTCCACCTCGCCCAAGTCTGCTGGCTTCCCCACCTGTCGTTGCTGCAAGCGCACCGCCGCCCGGCGCACGAAAGAGTGCCCCAGAACCCAGACCACCGACTCGGGCATACTAATCAGAAGGAGAAAGAGGACACCGTTAGACATAAACCACAATGAGACGGCAACGTCTGGTCATAACAAATCCGGCCTCACATATCTTTTGTAGCAGCCCGATGCCCAGCGTCCAACACCCTTTACTGCGTCGGGAGAGAGGCCCGCCCCGGCCGCCAAGGTAGCTGCGCCAATTCTGAAGGAATGAGAGGAAAACCCGGCAGAACCCAGACCCAGGTCCCCTAGGGCTAGCCTGAAAACCGCTTTGAATTGGTACTGTGACAAACAGAGGCCATTCTCGTGAATGAACAGGGCCGGGCCCCCCCCAGCCGGGCGAAGAGCCAGGTAGGCATGCATCCGGGCTACCGGGCAGGCTGCCACTCCAGGGGCGGGCCGGAGGTGGATGTGGGCACCCTTCCCCCCCTGATCTGTTTTTGAATGCCTTAACAGTACCACCAACCCACCCGGGGAAAGAACCAGGTCCCAGAACTGCAAGCCCCCCCTTGGTCTGATCTGGAGGACCCAACTAATTCGCCCAGGCGGAAGGCCCCATAGAAGGCTAAGCAGAAAGCTGCTCCCAGCAATGCCCCTTCAAACGGTGAATCACAAACCGATGGTAGGACACCCAGAATGTCAGACAAGGTCGGGAGATCCAGAGGCCTACGACAGTCCCGCCTAGGTCCCTCCAGTCTGGCCCACCCTGTCAGCGCCTTTCTGATGAGGAAGGACGTCCCCGGGTCACGCTCACCTGCTACTTTGGCAAAGAAGGCGATCGCCGACAAGTTTGCCCTTGCGTAGGCCACAGCCCTGCCCTGATCCCGTAACCCCTGGAGGAAACTATGTATCGCATCTGTGGAAAATAGGTTTGGAAAGCCTGTCTGCTTGCAGAAACACCTGTATACATTGAAATGCTTTTGATATGTCTGCCTCGTGCGGTCACTCAGGGAGGCACCTACCAGCCCCGCTAAAGCGGGGCTCCAATTATCCACAGTGACGTAGGGAATACAGTCATTCGCTCCTCTGCTTGCGGGTGGAACCTCCGGAAATCCTGCAACTTGGAACGAGACAAAGCATCAGCTGCATGGTTATCAATGCCTGGTATATGTGCCGCCTTGAAGGTTAAATTTAGTTTTAAACATGCCAGAACTAACAACTTTAGCAGGCGCAGTACATGCGGGCACGTAGCTCCCTGCCTATTAATGACCTGAACAACCGCCATGTTTTCAGACCAGAAGGTCACGGCCCTATCCCTGAAGTGCTCAGCCCAGATAGTCACCGCCACCCAAATGGGGAAGAGTTCCAGGAAGGCTATGTTTCTTGTCAAGCCCCTCTCGTGCCAGGCAGGGGGCCAAACTTCCCCACACCAAGCGGCACCCAAAATGGCGCCAAAGCCAATGCTGCCCGCCGAGTCAGTAAAAAGGCCAAGCTCCGCACTGGACACCGGGGGGGCGGGCCACACCACCCGCCCATTGAAGTCTGCAAGGAAACTACGCCAAATTTTTAAGTCCTCCTTCACACTCGCCCTCAACCGCACCCTGTGGTGCTTTTGGGTGAGACCCACCATAGCGCGGGCAATAGACCTGGAGAAAGGGCGCCCCATCGGGATGATGCGCAGTGCGAAATTCAACTGCCCCACCAGGACTTGGAGCTGGTGTAGGGACACCTTTGGGCCTGCTAAGGCCGCCTCAATCGCATGAGAGAAAGCCACCACCTTGTCCATAGGTAACCTGCATTCCCCGGCCACTGTATCAATTTCAATCCCCAAGAAGGACATACATGTCTCAGGGCCCATCGTCTTGCCGGGTGCCAAGGGGACCCCAAATTCCTGAAACATGTTTACCAGTTCGCTAAGCGCTTGCGCGCACTTGCCGGACTCCGCCGGGCCCATCACCATGAAATCATCCAAGTAGTGAATAACATCCGTGCACCCTGACCTGTATGAAAAGACCCACTGCAGCAAGGAACTGAAGGTCTCAAAATATTTACAAGATACAGCGCATCCCATAGGCATACATTTGTCATAGTAAAACTGCTGATGCACTTGAAAACCTAGCAAATGGTAATCGTCCGGGTGTACTGGCAACAGGCGAAAGGCAGATTCTATGTCCGTTTTTGCCAACAAGGCCCCTCGCCCCAGCTCCCTGACTTTCAGCACAGCGGAATCAAAAGAAGAGTAAGTTACAGTGCACAATGCCGGGTCAATGGAGTCATTCACGGACGAGCCCCTGGGGGCGGAGAGGTTGTGGATCATCCTGAATTGCCCTGGTTCCTTTTTTGGGACCACCCCTAGTGGAGAGCACACATAGTTGTCCAAGGGGGGAGCGGGGAAAGGTCCAGCTACCCGCCCCAGGGAGCGCTCTTTTTCAAACCTTCGTAACTACCACCGATGAGACAATCCTAGTTGACAACAGATTGTTGCACTGGCTAACGGGAGGGACATGTAACGCGGGGATCCGGAACCCTACTGAAAAACCCTCATACAAAACCATGGACGCCCCCCTATCGGGGTACCGTTCTAACCAATAAATCAGACGTCCAATATCTATCGGGGTGGGCAGGTTATGCCTGTGGAGGTTTAACGTCTCTTGGGGCTGCCCCCCCTCCCCGCTCCTTTGCTTTCTTATTGCACCTGGACTCAGGGTGAGAGGAGTGACCGCAGTAGGAGCATGGGTGTTTTAACTTGCACTGCCCGGGCGGCCACGTGCACGTTTTACTATTGAAGAGCCAGCAAGCCCCCCTCTTCTCCCCTGGGCCCCCCTGGGATGTCCGAAAGGGCTGCCTGGCAGGCTGTTCCCTGCTGCTAGTACTCTCCAGCCAAGCATTCACCTCCACCTGATCCCATCCAATGCCTGGGTTTTGTTCCTTGGCCCATCGGAAATCCCTGTCATAGTTCAACCATACTAAGCCACCTTGCGTCGCATGCGCCTTCACAATCTTATTCATATAAAATACCAGTGGGATAGCTAAATCCGGCCTCTTCTCCAAAAGCACCGATACAAAAACATGGGAACCAAAAAGCCAGTTGGTCAGTGTCTCCTCCACCCGAGGCCTCCTCTCCTTAAATGACCCCTCCTTGCCTTCTCTCTCCCTGAGATCCATATCTCTCCTATTGGGCCTAATCAGGGAAAATATGTCAATGTAGGCGCCTTTCCATATTTTTCCCCGCATTTCTGGGGTCACATGAGTGGCCAACATTCCTGATTGCGACAGCACATTCCCCTGCATTCCTCCCAGGGGGCCCACACCCTCGGTGGCCCCCCCAATACCGACACCTGGCTTACCTCCTAAAGGTCCCGCTGCCAGCGCGGCTGCCTGAGGTTGGGATCCGCCTGCTCCACTTGGCGCCGCCTTGCGCAGCTCTACCACCTGCGCAAGCTGTCTCTGAATGGTCTGCAGCGCCCCCTGCTCTACCGCCTGCTGCGGGGCCCATGGCGCTGTCGCCCCTGCGCTCTCTTGCACCCCCCCCTATTCGAGGACGATAGTTGTCCTACCAGGGTGGATACTGATGCTAGCAAATTTTCTAAGGGGTCCTGCCCTCCTGTCCCTGCGGCCCCCGGCTGAGGCGGGGGTGGGACCGGAGTGCTCACACCTGGGGCTAGAGTGTGTAATGTCTCCCTGATCTCGGACAACAGTGCCCCCACTGGATCGGGATGGACTACGGCCTGCGGCACCCCTGTTACTGGGGGGGGAGTTACTACTACCTCGGGTACCAGAGGGGGGATGTGGACGGGACCTACTGATCCCTCGTCCAACTCCTCCAATATAGGCGTATGACTCCGCTTCTTGCCCTTCTTCGCTCTCTTATCCTTTGGTAATGTTTTGTCCTTCTTCCTCAGTGGGGGGAATGCCGCTCTAGGCGCTACCCCTTCCCTTCGTGGCCTCTCTGCTACAGGCTCCGGCTGTTCATCCTCGCTCCCTGTCTCACTGTCTGGGGCGTCCTTGCTCAGCTTGCGCAATAGCAACTTCATTATTTGAGCTAACTCTGGGTCGGAGTCCTTCCTCTTCTGCCCTCCCTTCTTGGGCGCCATCTCGCCTCTGCCTACGGGCTATTCTGCGCTCGAAGTCTGCTTCCTTGGCTGCCCTTGCCCCTACGATACGCGCTGACCAGCGACCTACGCGCCTGCCGCCTCGAGCCCCCGCTCCCTGCACCCGGCCCCAGAGCAACCGCCCACACCGCCCGGCAGGAGCCCGCACCTCGCGTGAAGCCCCGCGTGCAGCCGCAACCCCGCGAAGAGCCACAAGTCAACAAATGCGCGAACACACCCCTCCCTTCCCGCGAACAGCGGCTGCCCACGAGGCCCCCCGAGGCACACGACTCCTTACCTGGCCACGTGTACGGCCCCCTTTCCGGCACTCAGCGCCCGACTCTGACACCCGCTGACCGCTGCACCCCTCGAAAGGCCGACGGAAGATGAGGCTTTAATCAAAAACCCCGACGCCTGCCGCTCACAAGCTCCTCTCTGCCGGCGCCCGCTCTCCCTCGACAATCCAACGGGAGATGTGGGACGAGTTTAAAAGGAGGAATGGTCCTGGAGCACGAGGGTCCGCAGCGGGGCACAACAGTCCGGTAGTGGCGACGGGAACAGAGACCTCGGTCAAGGGAGATTGACCTTACATAGGCCCGAGGTCTCCGCCCCCCACCACTGCGGATGTGCGTCACCCGCGACCCGGAAGTAACCACTAGGGGAGGGGGAGAGGGGCGGCCGTCTGTCTATTGGCCGCTCGGCCGCTCACCTGCGACAACCAGGGGCGGGGTCCGGAGGGGACGTGCCCTAAGGGCGCGCCTCGTGATCTTCGTCGCTTGGCAGACGGTGAAGAAGAAAGGGAGGCAGCTAGAATAGCAGCTCAACTACTAGAGGATGACAATAGTCTCCTGCAGACCGACCCACATGCTATACTCATTCCGGTCAACATAAGAAAAACTATAACTCTTAAACTTATGGAAAATGGACTAACATCGAGAGGTGGTACCGTCATATTCGTAATTGAGGCACATGAATATCGGCAGACAGAGGTATTCTATTCATGGATAAACTTTCCAGCAGCAAACGCTGTCACACAGGAATTCCACTATTACAAAATAGAGGAACCTCCGGAAGAGCACACTCCTTTCGAGGAGGTAGAAATCTCATTAAAATACCAAGAGCACCTGCTCTGGTTTAAAGGCGCCCTAAAACATAATAATCACATCACCAGGCTCGGTCCATTAGGTAGACCAGGAGCAATGTGGCCGGTTCTAGCCAGCTACACACCACATCCTGACATTAATAAAATGTCAAGCGAAGAACTCTTAGTTAAAATGAAAGAATTAACACAGGCATATAGAGAGTTGGTTCAATTGGCCATGGAGGATATAACTTTCCTCCAGAAATTGAAAGAAACAGATATAGCAGAACAACCATTTGAACTTGCCAGTATCATAGAAAAATCCTATGAAGAACTAGGAAGAGATAGTTTGGGTGGGAAACCAGTAAAACCCCAACTAACTGAAAATCCTGAAAAGATATTTATTAAAAATAAGATAAACACTCTAAAAAAGAGCTGGGATGGAAACAAACAATCCACTCCCAAAGAAAAAAGATTCCAGTCCAGAGGAAGTTCTCCTCGGCGGAGAGAAAGATCTCCGGACCAAGGACACAAGTCTCCCCAGAGGGAGCCCTCTGAGAAAAGATACAACCTTAGAAATAGGGATCATTTGAAAAAACCTGATAGATATCAAGATATTGATACACGTCCCTCTCGATCTTTTCAGAATTCCTTGCAGAAATTGGAAAGAAGAGGACGGTCAGAACACAGGGAAGAGCACGTCAAGTCCAAAGATAAGGAACCTGCTCATCAAAGTAAAAAAATACAATTTCCAAAAAAGAAGGTAGCCAGTATTAAAGTAATCAAACATGCCGAGGATCCTGAGGACACAGCTGAAAAACGGAGAGTGGGCTCAGACAATGCTAGACAGCGCAGCAGAAGTGAGCATAGTTCGCAAGATCCTGATGAATCATCTGGAGACAGTGGACACGAATGAATACATTCAGGTGGAAACTGCAGATACCAGAGTTAGCAAACCTCATAAAATATACAAAATACCATTACGTATAGAGGGAGATAAGACTAGGAAAATAAGGGGTCTATTTTGG
The DNA here is from genome assembly GCF_964261635.1 of Lissotriton helveticus. Taxonomy (NCBI): domain Eukaryota; kingdom Metazoa; phylum Chordata; class Amphibia; order Caudata; family Salamandridae; genus Lissotriton; species Lissotriton helveticus. The sequence continues at coordinate 14,429 of NW_027612050.1, read as the reverse complement.
GATAACCTTTCCAAAGGCTATGACATCCTTTTAGCTGAAAAAGACTGGCCTCCAGAGTTTGTCAGGGAGTGCCCTCATGGCGAAGAAATGATTATGCCTGCCTTCTCAAATCACATTCCAATTCATAAGAAATATACACTTGCAAGAAAGTGGGCAGTAGCCCAAGCTCCTGCATTATATAAAAACCATGTTGGATGGGATGAGGACTCTCCTCCTCAAAAAATCCAGTTAAAAAGTCAACCAACTGCACAGAGGCAGTACCCAATTAAGCAAGAAGCTAAAAAAACAGGTCAGGGATATCTTAGATCAACTTGAATACCAGGGGGTGATTGAAACATGCACCTCACAAATGAACAATCCTTTGTTTCCTGTCTCCAAGCCAGACGATTCATATCGTCTAGTTTTGGACTACAGACACCTAAATTCATGTTGCAAAACTTTTGCAGTACAAAACTCACACAGTGCAGCACTAATGAATAACATCGTGCGCAAAAAATACAAAACAACATTAGACATCTCTAATGGATTCTTTTGTCAAAACATAGCACCTGAAAGCAGGTATTTGACCGCTTTCTCAATAATGGGCTTGCAGAAAATTCTGTCGACTCCCACAGGGCTTCAAGAACAGCCCAGGATTATTCTCAGCAAGAGTAACAGAGTTACTACAAATGTATGATGATGAGGCATTATCTTATGTCGATGACATCTATCTAACAGATGATGACTTGGATACTCACTTGAAAAGAGTGAACACCATAATACTCGGGTTCGCAGCAGAGGGTTACAAATTCAACTTTAAAAAGTCACGAATTGCCCATTTAACGGTCCTGTTTTTAGGGTATGAATTATCAAGTGAAGGCAAGAGCCTGGCAGACAATTTCTTAGAGAAATGCGCTGTAATCCAAGCACCTAAAACGCTGAAAAACTTACAATCAATTCTAGGTTTCCTGAATTTCGGAAGAACTTACATTCTAAATTATGCAGAGAGGGTTAAACCTCTCTATGAACTAATAAAACCAGATTTTAAACCAATCAATTGGACTCACAAACACACTGAAATTTTGAGATCATTGCAAACAGACATGTTAACAAAAACAAAATTGCAAACTCGTGACAACACACGCAACCTTGTAATCCGAGTCATCCCAGGAAGATGCGGATTCATGTACCTAACCTCTAATGAGGGAGAAACGGTACCAATAGCATACAAATCACATTTGTACACAAAAGCTGAAATGAAATTTAGTTCAACGGAAAAAATTCTAACCGCAGTTCAGACTGCTGTAGCAAAAGAAAGAGCCCTAGCACAAGGTAAACGAATAATAATCTTTACACCAGTACCAGCTCTAGAAGCAGTAACTAAGGCAAGCATTCTGAACGCTAAAGCACTTCATCCGAGATGGATCCAATGGGTTAATTCTCTTACTGCAACGGACGTGGTATACAAATTTGATACTAATTTGAAAACACAAGAATTTCTGCAATATGAATATGAATGTCCTCTGCCAACCGAAATCCTACCTCTAGAACATTACGGCTGTATAATATATACAGACGGATCAGCACAACCCGCAGTTGGGGGTAAACAAGCTTACAGTGCTGCGTGCGCGATTGTTAAAGGTCATTGGCACGAAGGAAAATTTAGACCACAGGTCACTAAAACGCAATCTCTAGGAGATTGTACAGCTCAGCGAGCTGAACTACTAGCATTTAAGATGGCGCTTGAAAATGCTGATCGCAAATTCCCCACACTCATAGTGTGCGATTCATATTACTGCGTCCTGTCTTATAATGAATACTTGCAGAACTGGATTCTAAACGATTTCAAAAATGCAAAAGGTGGCACAATCAAGCATAAAACACTTTGGGAACAAGTAGTTGTTTTACAGAAAGAACTACAAAAAACTCACGTGATACATACACTGAGTGACCAACGGGATGGCATTCATGTTGCGGGGAATACATTGGCTGATGAAGCCGCGAAGGCAGCTGTGCAAACGGCTTCCATAGCTGCTATCACCCAGTCAAAAACAAAAATAGACAGCGAGATACTGCAAGCTGTCAGTGCTACAGTGAAAAATGAGATAAAATCACTCCTGAAAGGCTTTCCAGTAAAGTACTCATACATAACTGATGTGAATAACGTTCCATTTGCTCGAATCCCTGGAGTGGGCGATAGGGCAATTCCAAACATGGAACATAGGTTAGGAATAATTACAGCAGCACACGAAGGGCTAGCCTCTGCACATGCTGGTGTTTCCGCAACAGTATCGTTATTAAAACAGAGATACTGGTGGCTGCGCATGAGAAAACAAACTAGGAACTATGTTCTAGAATGGGCACTATGCCAAAGAATGAAAGTTTCAACAGTGAAACGACCAGCACAGACGCCCCTTCTAATCTCAGATAAACCATTAGCGTGTGTTTACCTGGACCACTGTGGTCCCTTACAAAGGGATGGTAACTATAAATATATCATGGTCGCAGTGGATTCATGCACAAGATTCATTTGGATGTGACCCCAGCTCTCAGCTGACGCCAGAACTGTTATAAAAGATTTGCGAGTCTATATCGGCACATACGCAATTGGCATGCTACATTCTGATCAAGGTTCTGCTTTTAGCTCTCGAGCTTATAAGAAGGCTATGACCAGCATGGGCATTGCATTGCGGTATTCTTGTCACTTCCTTCCTGAGGGAAACGGGATGGTGGAAAGAAATACCCGAGACATATAGCAATCTATAACGGCAAAGGTATTAGGTTCGGGGGATGGGTGGGTCAAACATTTAACAAGTGTCCAACGTAGTCTTAACAATCTGCCAAGAAATTCTCTAAAAGGTTTCAGTCCGTACGAACTATTGTTCGGGACTAGAATGCATATCCAGGACCTTGATAGTCAGACTTCAGTGGTAGAAGAAAAATGCTTTGATATCAAAGATCGTTTGGCTATTTTACAGGACTTAAATGAAACAAGAAAAGACCTGAGCAACATAAAGTTAAAACAGCAGCCAACAGCCACTGCAGAGAAACCACCTGTCCCAGCAAGGCCTGTCTGGATTCCAAAGATTGGGGATCTGGTCAGAGAGAAAATCGCGGTGAAGAAGGAATTTGGGCCTTCTTACAGAAAAGCAGTACCTGTCGTGGCAGTCAACGGAACAAGATCAGTTGTACTACCGCCCCTTGCTGGTAAAAAGGAGAACAGAGTTGTATCCATCGACCTGGTTAAACCACAATCATGTGGCCAATAATAAGTAGTAGGCCAAGTGGACTCCCAAGAAATAGCAGAACACCAAAGTTTTCTACAATACAAGAGGTTCAAACTGAGAGACTAATCACATTTGATAAAACTACAGTGAATCAACAAGGACTATGCAACAAAGCCATGGAACTTATGCCTCTTAAAACCCAAATTGCAACAGTTCGTCAAGAAACACCTGTCTACAACGATGTAGCCTCAGACTATGCTAATGAAACAAAGAATATTCCAAAAGCAAATGAAAATCCGGAAGCACTTCCAACAATTGACAGAACTGCATCAGGCTACTTCATCAATTTCGATGACTTTTCTGAGGATCCTAGCGAACCTGAAGAACAGCCAACTACAAAGACTTTTAAAGACAAAGCAAAATAACTCTTTCACCAACTCAAAGAAACCTATCTGATTTCTCCATGGATTGAATTTTGGTTTGTGCTAGGTGTACTTTTCCTCCTTCTTTGGCTCATCATGGTACTTTGTTTGGGACATTTCATTGAGGGAAAATATAGTACAATGGACACAGCAAGTCAGAACATCAACTTGGTCCTAAAGCCACACAAGTCATCCCACATCGAGAAAAGAGAACTATCATCAGTAAATTTCACAGCCAATCGAATACCCGGTGGGGTAGCTTGGGACAAAACAGATTACGAAATGTATGGGCCGGTCAAGCTCTTGAAATATCCACATCAATTCAAGGTTTCATTAAGTGCCTTTGTAAAACCGAGCACATTCGCTGATGATTGGGACTTTGAAAGTATTAATGATATGATGTCAGATTTAGTCATGTCAGCACAATTTACAGAACATGATTATTTACAGGGTTCATCAAATTATGAACAGATGTACTGCTACAATCACTATGCTAACCATTATTTGCCTAAATCTGCTCAACCTAGAAATGTTTTTAATTATAATCAATGGGAACATTGTGCAACTCCACCAAAAGGCAGTTCAAAAACATTTTCTGATAAATTCCCATACTTCTCAGGGTTTAACACAAGTGATGCAGACACATTTTATTTCAAACTGTTAAATAAGACAGGAATGAAAACCATGCTGACAAACACTAAATTAATCTATTCAGAAACATTTTTTTTAAAAATGAATACATTTGGTTTTGATTTTTGGAAAAATAACATTGAAACGAAAACCATCTGGGGTACTAAAGATTGGCAGGTCCAAGGTATAGAATCATTATTTAGAGCCTGCATGATCCCAGAACAAATTATATTCTTGAATGACACCATTCAACAGACAACCTGTCTTGGCCTAGCCAAAATTAAGGCTTAAACAAACCATCTATTCCAAAGCCAACACCTGACAGTAATAGCACTACAGATGTTGAGATAGACGTATCCCATATTTTTAACCAAAACAGAACACATCCTGATTGGAAAAAATGGTTGATCTGGCCCACAGACACAAATAACTGTCAAGATAGATTCCTGAACAAAATACAGGGGCTCAAATTGACCAGGCCCGACCCTAGATACTCCCAGAGACAACATCCAGTGATAGTTACAACATACAGTGTAGGAAAACTCTGGCTCGAATGGCTACAGACATCCACACTGGCAGAAATTAAGCAACACTTGACTTTACTTAAAGAAGGTGCTGACTTGAGTGATTTCATAATGGGACCACGCAAACAGCGTCAAAAACGTTTCATAGCGGCTACTATATACGCAGCTTACAACGAAGCTTGGAAAGAAACACAAATTGAAACAGCAGATAAATACAGGAAATTGACCGTATTAATTTGGAAAAATCACTTTCTGTTGTGGACAATAGGTTAATTACTCTGTCTTCCAGAATATATTCACTGGACAGTATTGTATCATCTGCAATTGATATAATAGAGCAGGGCTTACTAATGTTACAACACGGTCAGTCCCAATTGCGTTCTATTGTACCGCTTGGCTGGACGTTACAAAATCTGCGTTCAGGCTACGTGCCCTGGCGTTTAATCAACACAACGTCATTATTCTCTATCTTTAACCTTACTGATACACAAATCAGCTTGGCACAAAAAGGAGCGGAATATACAATTCTGAGCATTGAAAAACTTGAGAGATTACCATTGACAATGTCAGAACAACCTGTCATTGAATGGAAAATACACGGAATCGTAACTATTCCGATAACAACTTTCCAATTTCAATACTGCCAAGAGTATATACGAGCAGGCCAGTATGAAAGGTTGGGTAAAGGATACATTAAGTCATCATGGAAATTACCTTACACACACACATTTTATAGTGAAAAAGGAAAGAATGTATTTCTTAGTGGTAATAATTGTAAAAGATCACTAAGTGGTATACTTCTGTGTCAGGGTATAAACCTACATGGGGCCTGTGAGGGGACTTCAAATAACCTTTCATGCCACCAGCATGGCACACCTGCAACTCGAATAGAGCCATTCTTTATACGGCTTTCTAACGGGAGCTACATTCTAATAGTGGATCAGAGATGTTGTGGCTTGGTGCCAGGAAAAGCTTATCTAGTAAGCGTCTCTTCCATGGTCACTTGTTGTATGCAAGTATTGTATCCGAACAACACTCCAGACAGGGAGGGAAAAATTTGGCCCATTTTGAATATCTCTTCTATTCGAATTGATACTTTAAGCAGAATGAAGTCTGTTCTTCTACAGACGACTGTGCCCTTGACGTCATCAAAAGAAACGTATGATCTTCAAGTTGCAAGGACAACGGCAGAGATACACAAACTTTTATCAACAATTTGCCCCTTACATTTTGCAGAAATGCTAAGCCAAATCCTAAACATGTCCGATACGAATGGTATCCCACATGTATTTAAGACAATTTTTTCGGGACTGTTAACACCCTTCAAAGCAGTCCTGGGCATCTTTCCTAATTTTGTCCATTCGGTCTTTGGCGGCCTACCACTCATGTTGGCACTCGTAGCATACATTTTATTTTTGATTCTCCTGTTTCATTATGGCAAGCCATGTCACAGACAAGACTACAGCAACAATGGAAGAAACGATCCTAGCAATACGCTATTGGGACCGCATAACTAAAGTCCTTGGATTAGCCCGGCTAAGAGATCTGAATATGACCTGGTTTCTTTCATTCAGACCCATCTGGCAGAATTGTATCTTACCTGTGCTAAGATGTATGCTGTGCGGAGAAGAATGCGTGTTGGACATCTATCTTACACTACAATCAGAAGTACCATTGGATACAGATACCTTGCTAAGTCCTGTAACGGCTCATGCATCGTGTTGTCCCCAGCGGTTACCTATCCTGATGACGGCATTCGTGGAAACTTCACCACTACGATTAAAGAGTAGTGAAGTGCGGGATGAAAGCAGCATCAACCAGGTACGACCTTCTGTGAGCAATGCTGATCAATACATCGATGAAAGAAATAATGCGCAAGACTGCATGGTAGCGACATTTTCCAACTTGGTCGAACTTTCACCTGAAGCGGTAAACTGCTTTTTTGAAAGTCTGGCTGAACTGATGTTCTCCCCTGAACAGAAAGAATAACTTTTAAGTAAATGAGCACACAGCATTCCCTGACCTCTGAATTCGGCCTTCGGCTTTGATAAACAAAAGCTACTGAAAATATTTGGAACTATTTTTTCTTTTTTCCCTGAAAAACAAAATAAATTTTTTCCCGATTCCAAAATATGTACTTTTTTTTTGGGCACTTGAACTCTGCTTAAAGTAGAACTATTCTTAGAGAACAGAGCTTCTATTTTTAGGAACTCTAGAGACAATATATTACCTCAGCCTCTAGCATATTTACAAATAACTGTATTTATATGTGATGGGATGGTCTCGCACTTCTTTTCTGTATTAAGAGCCATTTCATGTGTAATTTTCACAAAAATCATTCTGCTGATATATATATGCATCCTCTTTTTATGAATGATTACTCTGCTTAAAAAACGTACAGTACCTATACTCATTTTCATGTATTTCGCATAAACCATTTCAAATGCAAAAAATGTATTTTGGGGTGGATTGGTATACACATGCACCTTTAAGATATGTTTACTATTGCTTAGTTTTAGTAATTATGGACATGAATTCGTGGAGTGGGTGTAGTGTGTTTATCTAGGAACCTGAATCGATATTTCTATTGAGTGCCCTTGTCCGGTTATAAATCAATAATATCCATACAACGGCATAAAAACCCAATTCATAATTCAGTCGTAGCACATGCTGTCACATTAAGCAAGCCTACTCCTCCAGCCCCCTAGAAAGCACATCGAGTTCTTAAACAAAACCAAGCCTCCAGCCACCTGGGAAATCCCCATTGCCTTTGTTTTGATTTCGTCTGAGAACTCCTGTAAAGCACTGTAAGAACGACCAGTTCTTAGTGACATCTTTATTGACGTCTTATGTCCAGCCTTACGTCAAACCCGGCACCTTTCAGGTATAAATATACCAACGCTGCCTTAAGCAAAGACACGGTGGTGATGAATCTGGAGCAGCTATCTACTTGCCTGAGAGCCCATCAGATGCGAGAGCCCACGGACGCTGCCCCTCCCTTTTGACGCGCTGAGAAAGACGCTGTCTTTTATCCTGTCGAGAAAATCCAGCTCCGGCGCTTCCAGCTTACCCTTGCGGGTGACTAAGATATCGAGTCCTGAGAGAGAGATACCAGCCCTCCTGCCTTCTATTACCCTGGTACTGAACAGACTAAACCCCTACAGAGAATTCTTGAGTCAGATTCTTGGCAAAACAAACTTAACTTAAACTGCTACTTACTTACTCCTTCCCACGTATTAGGCTTAGGTCAGGTACACCGGGGTAGGCGTATTTAGAAGCACCAGTTGTGTACGATTAGTCAATGTATATATGTATGTATATATTTTATCTATTTTAAAGTATCATATGGCTAAGAAACCATATCAATGCTTTTACAGTATTATTTTATAATCCTGCTTTTACTGTACGCACTTTACTTTACTATAAGTATTGCAATTGTAGCAATTCATTTCTCTTGCATGAGGAAGGAGACTGCTCAATAAATAATACCTTTGATTGAAAACGCCGGTCTCCCTTTTCTCTGCAATCTGGTGTAACTAAGTACGCACCTTTGACTGAGTGAAATAGCTGTCTTTTGTTTTCACACTACTCTAGAGATGTACTCTTAATCAGGGAGAGCAAAGTTGTCATGTTTTATGGTTGTCAGAAGCTAAATCCCTTCTTGTCTATCCAGGGAGGTTAAACTCCTCCTCGCTTATTCGAGAAAGTTTCTAGTGACCTCTGAGCTAGCTGGCAAAAACTTAAGTCTCATATAGTCAGTAAAGACCTAGTTAACCTCAGTCCTACGTCTACACTGCTGAATATATTATTCCAATGCGCAGAGCCTATTGGGACTATAGGAACTACACTACAGTATAACTCAGCCATACTCCCACACTCACCTTCTTTCAGACCTTCTCCTTTACTTTCTTTCCTCTCTCTTCCCTTGTTTTGCTCTTTCACACTTTTTTCTTCCCTTACTCTCCTTACTCCACTTCACTAACTCCTTCTCTTACTCCCTCTGTACTGTTAGTTCTACACTTTCCTTCCCTTATTCTCTCTCTGTTAGCCTCATTCTCTACGTCGTCTTAGTCTCTCACTCCTCTTCTGTCACACTCACTCCCTATAACTCAGCCATACTCCCACACTCACCTTCTTTCAGACCTTCTCCTTTACTTTCCTTCCTCTCTCTTCCCTTGTTTCGCTCTTTCACTGTTTTACCTTTCCTTACTCTCCTTTCTCCACTTTACTAACTCCTTCTCTTTCTTCCTCTGTCCTCTTAGTTCTACACTCCCGTTCCCTCATTCTAACTCTGTTAGCCTCATTCTCTCCGTCCCCTTAGTCTCTAACTCCTCTTCTGTCACACTCACTCCGTATAACTCAGCCATACTCCCATACTAACCTTCTTACAGACCTTCTCCTTTACTTTCCTTCCTCTCTCTTCCCTTGTTTCGCTCCTTCACTTTTTTCCCTTCCCTTACTCTCCTTTCTCCACTACACTAACTATTTCTCTTATTCCCTCTGTCCTCTCAGTTCTACACTCCCCTTCCATCATTCTCTCTCTGTTAGCCTCATTCTCTACGTCGTCTTAGTCTCTCACTCCTCTTCTGTCACACTCACTCCCTATAACTCAGCCATACTCCCACACTCACCTTCTTTCAGACCTTCTCCTTTACTTTCCTTCCTCTCTCTTCCCTTGTTTCGCTCTTTCACTGTTTTACCTTTCCTTACTCTCCTTTCTCCACTTTACTAACTCCTTCTCTTTCTTCCTCTGTCCTCTTAGTTCTACACTCCCCTTCCCTCATTCTAACTGTTAGCCTCATTCTCTCCGTCCCCTTAGTCTCTCACTCCTCTTCTGTCACACTCACTCCGTATAACTCAGCCATACTCCCATACTAACCTTCTTACAGACCTTCTCCTTTACTTTCCTTCCTCTCTCTTCCCTTGTTTCGCTCCTTCACTTTTTTCCCTTCCCTTACTCTCCTTTCTCCACTACACTAACTCTTTCTCTTATTCCCTCTGTCCTCTCAGTTCTACACTCCCATTCCATCATTCTCTCTCTGAAAAGCCTCATTCTCAACGTCCTCTTAGTCTCTCACTCCGCTTCTGTCACACTCACTCACTATAACTCAACCATACTCCCACACTCACCTTCTTTCAGACCTTCTCCTTTACTTTCCTTCCTCTCTCTTCCCTTGTTTCGCTCTTTCACTGTTTTTCCTTTCCTTACTCTCCTTACTCCACTTTACTTACTCCTTCACTTTCTTCCTCTGGCCTCTTAGTTCTACACTCCCCTTCCCTCATTCTCTCTCTGTTAGCCTCATTCTCTCCATCCCCTTAGTCTCTCAATCCTCTTCTGTCAAACTCACTCCGTATAACTCAGCGATACTCCCACACTCACCTTCTTACAGACCTTCTCCTTTACTTTCCTTCCTCTCTCTTCCCTTGTTTCGCTCTTTCACACTTTTCTCTTCCCTTACTCTCCTCACTCCACTTCACTAACTCCTTCTCTTACTCCCTCTGTCCTTTTAGTTCTACACATTCCTTCCCTCATTCTCTCTCTGTTAGCCTCATTATCTACGTCCTCTTAGTCTCTCACTCCACTTCTGTCACACTCACTCCCTATAACTCAGCCATACTCCCACACTCACTTCTTTCAGACCTTCTCCTTTACTTTCCTTCCTCTCTCTTCCCTTGTTTCGCTCTTTCACTGTTTACCTTTTCCTTACTCTCCTTACTCCACTTTACTAACTCCTTCTCTTTCTTCCTCTGTCCTCTTAGTTCTACACTCCCCTTTCCTCATTCTCACTCTGTTAGCCTCATTCACTCCGTCCCCTTAGTCTCTCACTCCTCTTCTGTCACACTCACTCCATATAACTCAGCCATACTCCCACACTCACCTTCTTACAGACCTTCTCCTTTACGTTCCTTCCTCTCTCTTCCCTTGTTTCGCTCCTTCACTTTTTTCCCTTCCCTTACTCTCCTTTCTCCACTACACTAACTCCTTCTCTTAATCCCTCTGTCATGTTAGTTCTACACTTTCCTTCCCTCATTCTCTCTCTGTTAGCCTCATTCTATCTGTCCCTTTAGTCTCTCACTCCTCTTCTATCAAGCTCATTCCCTATAACACATCCATACTTCCACACTCACCTTCTTTCAAACCTTCTCCTTTACTTTCCTTCCTGTCTCTTCCCTTCTTTCGCTCCTTCACTCTTTTCCCTTCCCTTACTCTCCTTACTCCACTTCACTAACTCCGTCTCTTACTCCCTCTGTCCTCTTAGTTCTACACTCCCCTTCTCTCATTCTCTCTCTGTTAGCCTCATTCTCTCTGTCGCCTTAGTCTCTCACTCCTCTTCTGTCACACTCACTCCGTATAACTCAGCCATACTCCCACACTCACCTTCTTTTAGACCTTCTCCTTTACTTTACTTCCTCTCTCTTCCCTTGTTTCGCTCTTTCACTCTTTTCCCTTTCCTTACTCTCCATACTCCTCTTTACTAACTCCTTCTCTTTCTTTCTCTGTTCTCTTAGTTCTACACTCCCCTTCCCTCATTCTCTCTCTGTTAGCCTCATTCTCTCCGTCCCATTAGTCTCTCACTCCTCTTCTGTCACTCTCACTCCCTATAACTCAGCCATACTCCCACACTCACCTTCTTTCAGACCTTTTCCTTTACTTTCCTTCCTCTCTCTTCCCTTGTTTCGCTCTTTCACTGTTTTCCCTTTCCTTACTCTCCTTACTCCACTTTACTAACTCCTTCTCTTTCTTCCTCTGTCCTCTTAGTTCTACACTCCCCTTCCCTCATTCTCTCTCTGTTAGCCTCATTCTCTACGTCCTCTTAGTCTCTCACTCCTCTTCTGTCACTCTCACTCCGTATAACTCAACCATACTCCCACACTCACCTTCTTTCAGACCTTCTCCTTTACTTTCCTTCCTGTCTCTTCCCTTCTTTAGCTCCTTCACTGTTTTCCCTTCCCTTACTCTTCTTACTCCACTTCAGTAACTTCTTCTCTCAATCCCTCTGTCCTCTAACTTAATCACTCCCCTTCCCTCACTCTCTCTCTGTTGCCCCTATACTGTCCGTCCTCTAAGTCTCTCACTCCTCTTCTGTTACGCTTACTCCCTATAACTCAGCCACACTCCCTCACTTAACTTTCTTTCCTCCCTCACTCAGTCCTCTACTCTCACTTTTTCCTTCACTTTCTCTGTCTCCTCCCTCCCTTAATCCCCTTGTCTCACGCTCACTTGCCTTTATCCAGTCTCTATCACCACTCTTTCCTCAACATCAGTGCTCTTTTCTTACCCTTCCACACCCCCGTTCCTTTACTCCATTTTCTTCCATATAATTCCCCTTGTTCACTCCCCTTCTCCTCACTCACCTCCCACACTCACCTTCTTTCAGTCCCCCTACTTCCCTTCCCTTCCCCTCTCGTCCCTTTCTTTGCTTCCTCACTAATTTTCCTTTTCTCTCTCACTGCACTCCACTTCACTTACTCCTTTTGAATTTGTAAAGAATACAGCTCTTTTTTGAGAATTGGAGGTAGTTCTAAGAAGAACTGTTTTTTTTCTTATTTTTTAGGTTTTTTTCTGAACAAAAATAAAAACAGGGAATGCAAAACTGCTCAACAGGAGCAAAAATAAATTGGAAAAATTAGGGTGGGGGAGGGCAGCGGTGTTCTTCCCTTTTGCGTGCAATGTGCTTGATACTTTGCTCACCGTAGCAAAGCAGTTCATCGCATTGCTTACACTTGATAGTGATGTCACTGAAAACAGGCTGAATGTTTGGTATCATCTCCAATTCCACTGCTCTCCCTCTCCCCGATGTTGTTGCTCCTCCAGTGGATGTTGAGGCACAATCCCTTGGGGAATTACGAGCCAGGTCTCTGACACTCTCCCGGGCATAGTTCTGGGGGTGCCTCCATTGGACATGGCGAATCATTGTGGAGTTGCCAAAACTGTACTTTCTTCTAGGGTCTCCCCGTGAAAGCACAGTTTTGCAAATTTTGCACTCCACCTTTGGAGCATTAACCTTTTTCAATCCTGCAGATATGGAAAAAAACTTCCATATAATGTGCTCCTTGACCTTCGGCTGAGGAGGCTCTTCCTGGATGAAGTCATCTGAGTCCTCACTGCTGCTGGGTGGTTTGGCAGCCATTCTTTTCACTAAATGGAAGAACAGAAAGGAACAGGTCTTGCTGTCTCCAAAGTGAAAGAAGAAGTGAAGGAAATGGTTGGGGTTTTCATTAGTTGTGAAAAAAACTGTTAACAACCAATGAAAAGAGTTATTTTAAGGTCACATGACTTGACTCCCATACGCTGCGCGCACCAGAGCGCTTCCGGGGGCACTTACGCACCACGAACGTAGGCACTTTGGGGGAGCTTACGCAGCCCGCCTAAATGACGTTTACTTTTTTTTCCGCACGCAGAAATAGCACTCTCGCTGCGCTCTCTGGTGAGCTTACCGGTGCGCGCACCCTGAGCACTCCAAGATAAAATGATTAAAAAAAAAAACTACATGAAAAATACATTTAAAAAAAATAGAAAAAAAAAATAATAATAATTAAAAGTTATAAAAAACAGCTAATAAAAAAAAACAGTTTAAAAATCGTAGGTTTCAAACTCGATATACAAAGGAATTAGCTTTTAAAAAAAACTTTGAAATTCACTGAAAAAACCATAGGTTTCACAATCGTTATAGTTAGGAATTAGCATTTAAAAAAACCTTTGAAATTCACTGAAAAACCATAGGTTTCACATTTGTTATAGTTAGGAATTAGCATTTAAAAAACCTTTGAAATTCACTGAAAAAACCATAGGTTTCACACCAGTTACAGTCAGCTGGACATTTTACTCATACAAAACCATTGAAATTCCCACGTTATAGTTAGTTGGACTCACTATAACTCGCGCGCCCGCAATCCACTGCTGATGATGTCACATATTACATCATTCATGACATGGTCAGTGACATCACTGATGACATCACTGATGACATCTCAAATGACATCACTGATGACATCACTGATGACATCTCAAATGACATCACTGATGACATCACTGATGACATCACCAATGTGATAATACAATACACCTCCTCACACTCTAATCTAACATTTGATACACCCAGTGTTAAATACAAACTACCATTCCTGAAACCATTGACACAGCAATACCACTTACCACATACACACTCACAGATTTCTAGGTCTACACACACATCCACTCATTCACCCATACAATCACTCATACATACAGTCACTCATCAATACAACACTAACATATGCGCTCATACACCTATACAGAGACTCACACACTGCCACTCATCCATGGAGTTACTCACACACCTAGTCAGTCATGTAAATAATCAATCACACTCCCATTTCCACAGCTATACAGTTATACACACAAAACCTTACTTATTTAAACATAGACTAACACATACTTACTCTCTTTTACAATCACTGATACAAGTACACATTGATAGATACAGTCACTTATGCAATCCCAGGCTGCATATATAGTCATTTATATATGCCAACTCTCACATGCACTGTGTTTTACATATGTTCTTACTTGGACATGTAGCACTGAGATATCCATTCACTCACCAACACACCCATGCACACAGTAAACCGCCTATACAGCTGTTTCCACATGCACTCTTGAACCC